>NC_142799.1:31398136-31400636 GCF_049724085.1 Artemia sp. Qi Xiang Cuo
TGTGTGTGCTTACGTTCAGTTACGTATTTATACACAGAAACACAAACACACAAAAAACATAAATAAACACGCAATAGCTAAGACACACAAAAACATACACACATACACACAAACCAAAACAAACACACACACCCCAAAACATACTCACACACAAAAACTCACACACACACACACAAACACACAGAAAAATGCACAAGAACACAAAAAAAAACAAAAAAACAAACAAGAACACAAAAACTAACACACACACACACACACAAAACTCACACACACACACACACTAAAACTTACACACACACACACACAAACACACACACACACACACAAACTTACACATGAACAAAAAAAAAATTCACACACACACACACACACAAACTTACAAACACACATGCACACACAAAACTTACACACACACGCAAGAAAAAACACACACAAACTCAAAAAAAAAAAAACTAAAACACATACACACAAAAAAAATACAAACAAAAAAAACAAACTTAAAAAAACATAAACAAACAATTACACACACACACACACAAACACATACAAACTAAAAAACACACACAAAAACTTACACCAAAACACAAAAGCTTAGACACAAAAAACTTACACACACACACAAAAACTTACACCCACACTCAAAAAATAACATGCACACAAAAAATTAGAAGAACAAACAAAAATAAAAAATAAAACACAAATACAATCACGCAAAAAATAATACACACACACACAAAAAAAATAAAAAAACAACACTCTAACACACACACACACACACACACACAAAAAAAACTACCACATGCACATTAACAAAAACATTCAAACAAAAACTTAAACACGCACACACACACACAAAATAAAAAAAACACACACACGTAAAAACATACACACTAACAAGCATACACACAAACACACTTACACACACACACACACACACAAAAACTTACACACCCACGCAAAAAATTACACTCACACAAAAACTTACATGCACACAAAAACTTACACACACAAAAACTTTCATACACTCACAAAAACTTACACACACACACAAAAACTTACACACACACACACACGAAAACTTACGCACACACACGAAAACTTACACACACACACGCCAAAACTAACACACACACACAAAAACTTACACACTGACCAGATCACCGTTAAATTGTCTTAATTTTTCAAATTTCATTTGAATTTCTGTCGTGAAATGCAAGAGTTGGAATATTTCAGTAGTGACTTGTTGTGCTTTACCTTCTCACAGTTACATTCTCTTGATTTTTCGAAGTTCATGAAATGCAAGAGTTGGAAAATTGGGGTCTTAGTCCACCAGCCCGAATGGTGGAAATCCACTAGCTCAGTATTGTTGTCCCACTCCACCAGCCTGAACGGTGGAAATTCACTAGCTCAGTATTGGGGTCCAACTCCACCAGCCTGAACGGTGGAAATTCACTAGCTCAGAATTTGGGTCTTAGTCCAGCTGACCGAATGATGGAAATTCTCTAGCTCGATATTGGGGTCTCAGTCCACCTGCCTAAATGATGGAAATTCACTAGCTCAGAATTAGGGTCTTAGTCCACCAGCCTGAATGGTGGAAATCCACTCGCTCAATATTGGGGTCTCAGTCTACCAGTCTGAATGGTGGAAATTCACTGTTTAAGTTAGGGTAGGTTAACTTATCATGTGCGCTCATGATAAATTAACCTAACCTTTTCCGGCGAGTATGGTTAGGTTAGGCTAGATTAAGTTAGGTTAGGTTAAGTTAGGTTAGGTTAGCCCATGTACGCTTCACTTAGGTTAGCTTAGGTTAGGTGAGAGACAGGGCAAAAGTTAGGTGTATGATTGGGTTAGGTTAGATTAAATTAGGTTAGGTTAAGTTAGGTTAGGCTAGGTTAGCCTCCGTACGCGCGCGCACGTAGGCTAACCTACCCTAACAAAACTTAACCTAACCTAATTTAATCTAACCTAACCTAACCATACACCTAATCATAATAAGTTTTGGCGTGTGTGTGTGAGTTTTCGTGTGTGTGTGTGTGTGTTTGTAAGTTTTGTGTGTGTGTGTGTGTGTAAGTTTTTGTGTGCATGTAAGTTTTTGTGAGCATGTTATTTTTAGTGTGCTTGTGTTAGTTTTTTTGTGTGTGTGTGTGTGTGTGTGTGTGTGTTATTTTGTGTGTGTGTTTTATTTTGTGAGTGTGTGTGTGTGTGTGTATGTTTTTGAGTGTGTGTGTAAGTTTTAGTGTGTGTGTTTGTGTAAGTTTTAGTGTGCATGTGTAAGTTTTTGTGTGTGTAAGTTTTGGCGTGTGTGTGTAAGTTTTCGTGCGTGTGTGTGTGTGAGTTTTTGTGTTCATGTGTAAGTTTTTGTGTGTGTGTGTTTGTGTGTGTGTGTAAGCTTTTGTGTGTGTGAAAGTTTTTTAGTGTTTGTGTAAGTTTTTGTGTGTGTGTGTGTGTGTGTGTGTGTAATTGTGTTTGATAAATTTATAGTGTTTGTTATTGTTAGTTT
>NC_142799.1:31688834-31704680 GCF_049724085.1 Artemia sp. Qi Xiang Cuo
AAAAGGTAGAGGATGTGTTGACCAAACTTTCACTCTTAGGTTAATAATTGAGAAGTGCCTAAGTTTTCAAACACCTTTGGTCCTCAGTTTTATAGATTATGAGCAAGCGTTCGATTCTGTTGATAGAGGAGCTTTAGTAAAGGTTTTATCCTGTGTAGTATACCAGACAAATACATTAAAATGATTAGTGTTATGTACGGAATAACACTGCTGCAGTTAGGTAGGAAATGAGGTTAGCAATGGTTTTGTATTAAATCAGGAGTTAAGCAGGGTTGTGTTCTATCCCCCTTTATATGGATTATTTTGATGGACTTTGTTTTAGAGAGCACTAAGAAAGGCAATGGGAGACCACGGAATCAAATGGAGGAAAAAGTCTCCTGGACTTGGATTATGCTGATGATTTAAGCATCCTAGATGAAAGTGTGAGCAAAATGAATGAAGTTTTAGAGGTTTTGCGAGTTCAAGGGTGCTAGTATTGGTTTGAAAATTAATGTTAGGAAGACTAAGTCACTAAGGCTAGGAATAAGTGAAGATGAAAGGTGACGTTGGGTAATGAAAAGAATGATCAGGTGGGCAGCTTCACTTACCTTGGTAGTATTATTAGTAAAGATGGTTGGAGCAATGAAGATGTCAAATGTAGAATCGCCGATGCTCAGTATGTTTTTTTCACAGTTAAAAAAAGTCTGGAAGAATAGAAAGATAAGTCTGCAAACCAAAATTAGAATATTAGAAGCTACAGTGATGACAGTTGTCAAATATGGCTTTGTAGCATGGGCCCTCCGAAAAGCGGATGGAGATTTGCTAGATGTTTTCCAGAGAAATTGCTTAAGGATTGTTCTGGGTACCCGGCTGACTGACCGTATTTCAAACAATAGGATATACGAAAAATGTGGTTCAATACCGCTCTCTAGTTCTATAATGAAAGAAAGGTTGAGGTGGTTGGGGCACATTGTGCAGATGAAGGGTGACAGATTGCCGAAGGTTGTTCTTTTTGACCAACCATCTAGGGCTAAATGGAAAGCAGGTCGTCCCCGTTTGGGTTGGGAGGACGTCATAAAGAAAGATTTAAAGGAAATGGGAACTTCGTGGGCGGGTGTAAAAAGGGAGGATTTGAATAGATTGGGGTGGAGGAGGAGCGTGCTTAGCTGTGTTGGCCTAAGACGGCTTGGTTCTGCGATGAGTTGTTAGTAGTAGTATATATATATATATATATATATATATATATATATATATATATATATATATACCGGAGTCAATACACCTAGAAACACCCCTTGATTGAACTTGAAAAAGCTGTCATTGACCCTTTTGTAGATCAATAGTCCATGAATAAATTATGTGCAATCAGTATTGGATAAGGGGGTTCTACTGATAGCCAGTGTTTTGGGAATTGTCCAAAAATTATATAACAAAAACGCCCCCCAGAGCCCGGGGGTAATGCGTTGTAAGTGTTGTCTTGGGGGCGTATATGGTTCATATGAAAGGGATGCTCGTATAAACTTCAGAGGGGGCTCATTTGATTGGAAATTGAAAGTTCTAGTTAAATTTTAAGAGTCAAAAGATATCCGAGGGCAACTAGCCCCCCCCCCCACCACACAACCTTTTTTCCCCAAGCTGCATCCGATAAAATTTTTATAATAGCCATTTCATTAAAAATAGTTCAAAGGTCATATAAGAAAAATTCCTGTGTCGACGGAACCCGCCAGAGCCCGGAGGCGGGCGTTTTGAGTAATGCTCTAGGGGGCATATATAGTTATTATGGAAGGGATGCTCGTATAATCTTCGGCAAGGGCTTATTTGATTTGAAATTGAATGTTCTTGTTCACTTTTTAAGAGTCAAAAGAGATCGGAGGGCAACTAGCCCCCTTCCCCTCCTCCACGCCATAAATACATCAGATAAAAATTTTGAAATAGAATTTTTTTTTTAAATAGTTCAAAGTTCTGATAACAAAAAACTCCGGTGTCGACACAGCCCCTCAGGGCCCGGGGATAGGTGTTGTAAGTTATGCCCTGGGGGCATATATGGTTGTTATGGAAGGGAGACTCGTATAAAATTCCTAGAGGAATCATTTGATTGGAAATTGATAGTTGCCATTCACTGCTTAGAGAGCCACAGGTGATTGGAGGGCAGCTAGCCTCCCCCCACACTTCATTTATTTTTTTCCCAGAGGTACTTCATATAGTCGTAAAAACTTCAAAGGGGGCTCATTCGATTGGAAATCGAATTCTAGCGAGTTCTAGCGCCTTTCTTAAGAGTCAAAAGTTATCAGAGGGCACTGCCCCCCAAACTCTTTTTCCCCAAATACATCTGATAATAGTTTGAGGTAGCCATTTTGTTAAAAATAGTTCAAAGATCATATAGCAAAAACTCCTTTACGTATGGTCATTTCGTTCAAAATAGTTCAAAGGTAGGATAAAAAAAACTCCTGTGTCGACCCCCCCCCCCCCACTCCAGGGCCAGGGCAGGCGTTGTAAGTATTGCTCTGGGGGCATATATGGTTCTTATGGAAGGCATAATCGTATAAACTTCAGAAGGGGTTCATTTGAATGGAAATTAAAAAGTTGTAGTTCATTTTTTCAGAGTGAAAAAAGATCAGAGGGCAACTATTCCCTCCCGCCCTCCACGCCTTTGGGTATATCGGATGGATAAACCCATCCGATAAAAGTTTCAGGTGACTACTTTGTTAAAAATAGTTCAACCATCAGATATTAAAACTCCAGTTTGATTTTGAAACAAGGAATTTTTAAAAACTTGAAATTTTTTGCAATCAAAAACGAACAAAAATTTATTAAAAAAAAACTTTCTCAAAAATAAGTTTTTCAAAGAAAAGTCAAAGGCGATTTTAAACTTAAACTCAGCAGATACAAATACCTTTTAAAATTCAAACTAAAAAAGACCAGAAATTACGATTAAAGAATAAATGAATCCCAAAACGAACAAAAATTAAATAAACAATCATAGCAAAAACATACAACAAGTAATAATAAAAATAAATAAATAGACCTTGAAGCGAGTAATGCTTAGATTGAATATGAATATCAAGCTTTAAACGAAAAAAAATATTTTCCTATTGGAATATAAATGAAACTTAAAACAGAAATTAAACAAACAATCAATGCAAACAAACATACAATAGATATTAATGTAGATTAATAAATAAATCTTAAATCGAGTGAAATCTAAACTGAACATGCAAATCAAGCTTGAAACGAACAAAAATCACCACAAACAAGAGTTTGGGTATGACCTCCTTCTCTCACTGTAAAAGTCTAAAACCTACTGCGCCATTGGCGCTTTACTGAAAACCAATTTTATGACAAATATTTTCTTTTGTACTTAATATTGAAAATAAACATTAAAATTAAAGTAACGTTTTGGACTGATAAGCTTTCAGCAATTAATATCATTATACATCAAATATTCAGTTTAATTTATTAGCTTTTTTTAAAGTTGTTAACGACGAATAGAGTTTCCATACAAACAAGTGTTTGGACACTGTCTCCTTTCCTAACTGTAAATAAAAACCAAAAGCCTGCTGCGTCATTGGCGCTTCACTGAAAACGGATTATATTACAAACATTTTCTTTTCCATTTATTACAGAATTGAAAATAAAAATAAAATTACAGTGGAATTAATCCTTGAACTGACGGATCTTTCAATAATTAATATCATTATACATCAAATATTCAATTTGATGTTGTTTATACTTTCCAAAACTGTTCAAGATGCATATAGTTTTCAGTAAAGCGCCAATGCCACAGTAGGTTTTAGACTTATTTTTCGGAAAAACTTATTTTTCGGAGTTTTTTTTTTAATTAATAACTATGAAAGTCAAACGGTTCATAGACTGTTGTTATGCCAATACTGTTCCTTTAGTTTGGTCAAAAAAAAAAAAAATTGCTGTTCGTTTTATTTTTAGATATGAAATTTCTAAGTAGTTCTACATTATCTTGGACTATGCTAAATTGGGAAGGATTATGTTTGAATGTTTTTCCTTCCCAATTATGCAAAGTCCCGCACAACTATACTATATCTTGTCGTCGAAGGCGTAAAAAAGTTCCCAAAAGATAAATTAGTAGGAAAAACCTATAGCACACCAAATACTTCCATCTGTATCATAGGCAGCGTAATAGCGCTGCATAAGTAAAGGGGCAGCCTTTCACTTACTAACGTAATTGAAATGTACGGAAATTATGTCTTTGAGGATGACAACCTCCCCAGAGTCCTCAGGGCAAGGGTTGTAAGTTATGCCCTGGTGGCATATAAGGTATATATAGAAAGGGTGATCGCGTAAACTTCGAAGGAGACTCATTGGATTTGTAATTAGAAGTTCTATTCCCTTTGTAAGACTCTGAGTGATCGGAAGGGGAATACCCCCCACACACCTCGTATTTTTCCAAAATGCATCTGATAGAAATTTTGAGATGGCCATTTGCTGTTATAGAAACTTTGAAAACAGCTCATTTGATTAGAAATTGAAAGGGCCAGTGCCCTTTTTAATAGTAGAAAGTGATTGGAGGGTAAGTATCCTCCCTTCCTCGCCCACCATTTCCCCAAACACATCCAATCAAAATTTAGATATAGTCATTTTTTCACCGTAATTGAAAGGACCGGAAATCATGTCTTGGATGACCCCCCCCCCCCACAGCCCTCCGGGCAAAATAAGTTGTGCCCTGGGGCATATAAGGTATATATAGAAAGGGTGATCGTATAAACTTCGGAAAGGGCTTATTGGGCTGGTAATCAGAAGTTCTAATGCCCTTTTTAAAATTCAGAGTGATCGGAGGATGGATACCCCCCCCCCCCCGAAAAAAAAACATACCTTGTATTTTCCCGAAATGCATCTGATAGAACTTTTGAGATGGCCATTGGTTCTCCTAGAAACTACGAAAAAAGCTCATTCGATTGGAAATTGAAAGGGTTAGTTCCCTTTTTATTAGTCAAAAGTGATTAGAGGGCAACAGGCCCTCCTCCCTCCCATGCCCTCAAAATCCCAAATCACATTTAATCATAATTTTGATATAGCCATTTTGTTCAGTGTAGTTGAAAGGTCTGGAAATTATGTCTTTGACAACCCCCAGACCTTCTCATGACCAAAACATAATTTGCACTTTACTGAGAAAAAAAAAAATGCTGTGGATTGTCAGTTTAGCATGTATACTGATATATATTCCTTAAAGTTTTAGTAGTTTTAATTTATTAAAGTTAAAAAAATTAAAACATTTTAAACGTATTTTGTTTATTTAAATAATGCAATAAATAACCCGTGTCAAACTCAAAACGAGCAAAAATTAACATGAATAGGGCTGACAACCCTCATGCCTTCTGAAGACCAACATAATTTGCACTTTACTGAAAACAAAATACATTTAAAATGTTTTCACTTTGTCTTTACTTGTTTAACATGTTTTTACTAGATATATGAAGCGGGAAGTCCTCCCCAATTGCATAAGGTTAATATATGCTTTTTTATCATATCGAAAATACTGTCATGCACGTCAAGCTTATTTACGTGAGAACATCTTGGGAAAAAAAATGTATTTAAATATTCATTCAAAAATACAAGTTTGGATGAATATATATTTGTTGACAATACAATATAATCCATGAAATGTGCTCAAAACTATTACTATAAAATAAATAGTTGTTTCAAAATCACATAATATAAACAGTTGTTTCAAAATGCAAACACAAGAAACTAAGAAACGAGTACATGTTATTAATAGTAGCTTAAAATACATAACCATGATTTGATAGCAGCAACAATTTAGCGACACTAAAATTCGGAGATTTTGCTTGTTAAAGGGGGTGGAAAACTAGACTTACACCAGGTTGGCTAATTTATAACTAGAAGAAATGCACCTTCGGCTTAAATTATTCATCGTAACATTAAAACCTGTTAGTCATAGAAAAAAGGAAAGTATGAGAATCTAGAGATGGTGGCTACATAAGGGAGAAAAATTATCAATGGAGGTAAAATGATTAACAAAACTAGGAGCATTTTACTTTGCTCCTAATCTAACAATCTTCAAAGTATCCAAAAGATTGTTGGCCGTTTTATGGTTAGTGCGAGTATCGTTTAAATACAGAAATATGATGACTCCATGTTACTACTGCGAACAGCTCATCTCAGCACCAGCTTGGTTGAGTCTAAAAAAACTACAAACATTTCACCCCATCCAATCTGTTCAGAGTGTGAGACCTGACTGTCTCCTATGAAGTTCGTACTCCATTTAACTTTTTTTATGTCTGCTTTCTACCCTGTGATGGAAAATCTTGCTTTTACTGCATTCCATACTTGTTTGTCAAATAACCCAATCAACAACCTTGATTAACTCCGGTTTTTGCACGAAATCAACTACTAACGCTATTTTCCATCTTTTTATGACTGCCTTCTACCCCGTGATGGAAAATCTTGCTTTTACTGCACTCCATACTTGTTTGTCTAATAACCCAATCAACAACCTTGATTAACTCCGGTTTTCTCACCAAATCAACTACCAACGCTATTTTCCATCTTTATTGCAACAACATTGGTTTCCTGCTTAACATTAATTACTTTAAAAGTTTTCAACTAAAGTGCTTGGTCCAGACTGAGTTGTTTCAGTGGCGACAATGCCTTATGAGACGCGTTCGTTTCTAAAATGTGTCATTGACTTGAAACTGAGAGAATATAATATCAAGAAATAATTAATAAGAATATGGAATTAAGTTATATGCATTGTAGTCTCACGATGTATGATATTGCGTAAAACTTTAGCTTTAATATTAACCTCGCTCTCTGGAAATACTTGCTTGGAGTCCTCTCCCTCCCATATATCCTTAAATTACCCATGCTATTGCTTATATTTTATCCTTGTATAAGCCACAACAATGCCTAAATATTGCATCTATTATCAAGGCGTTCTCTGGAAATGATTGCTAGTTGTAGAGTGGGGGCCTATTCTTAAGATATTGCGAAATATTCATAATTTTAGCTCAATGAAAACCGAGTATTTTCTTTAAAAGCTCTTAATATGTCCTAAATTTGCATCTAATATCAACCTTACTCCTCTGATTTTACATGCTAAGGGGGGAGCGTATTGTCGCGATAGTTTGAAATCTAGTTTTCCACTCAAAGAAACCATACATTTTCCTTTTACCGTTATAAATACCTTAACAGTGATTGTCTTTGAAAATCAATATTCCCCGTATTCATGTCAAATGATGAAGGTTCATAGAAAAACATCGGCACTTGCTAGGTAACATCTGTGACGTCAAGGGGATTGTGTTATTTACTGAAAGTATTTCTCTAATACAGATCATAAGAAATGGCTTGTTAGTCCTCCCGCTTAAGGCACAAATCCGTTGGATGGGAATGACCTTTCGAGTCCTGGCGGGGACAAGAACTATAGAAAAAAACTAAAGAAAGAAAGAAAGAAAACATGTATTGAGCGTTTCGCGCGAAAAATGAAATGTCAAAAAATGTCATCAGACAGTGATGCGCAATCATTACGTAAGGTGTGTGCTAACGTTAAGTTATAAGCGGGGATTTCCCATGCGTCCTGTTGCATGGTTACATAAAATTGGGTCAAACACATTACACCTAACCCGTTTAAAACGGAGTTATTCATTTGAGGTCATTGGAGTGCAGGGGTGTGTTTTGTGGAGATCTCGCCAGCTGTGTTCCCTATTTTAGAACACATGAGGTAGTAACTCTTATTATCGCTACTTGTGTATTATAGTGACCACAATATGATTTTTCATATAAAGAAGAAAATACTGAAATTCCGGGAATCTTGCCCAGAAACAGGGATGTCCTTAAAATCCAATGCTAATTTCCCTATGACTGCCATGACGTCAGAGGGCATGCCACAGAAATACTATGAAGCTATGTAAAGCACGAGGATGTGCCGCGTGATGTAAAAGGCATGTCACAGAAATCCTATGGAAAAGGGATATGGATGTGGTCTCGTCAGAGGGCTTTCACAGTAATCCTATGTTAATCTGCTATGCGTGTCATAGAAACTCCATGCTAATTCCCTACCTGTGTCATAGAAATTATATGCTAATTCCTACCTGTGTCATAGAAAGCAGAGATGGGATACTACTCAGAACATCGCACGAGTCATTTTAATATTCTGACTAGTCCCCGAAGCCGCGCCACGCCGAAATGACGGCGGCGAATGTGTGATTCAGTATCGGCGGTGGCGCGCCGCTAGGCCCGCCGAAATTTTTTTGGCGGCGCGCCGATTTTTCTGATTAAAAATAAAAATAAAAATTCCACTTCACCAAGCACGTTCAACCTCGATTTTAGTAAGGATTTTTAAATGGTTGGCTAAAAAAATTCAAGACCATTATGACAAAACAGGAATTTGTTGGGCCATGCGGAAAGTGTTTATGTTCACCGTCGATCAGACCAAGTAGAATTCTCATTTTTAGCCACTATACCCAGGGAAACCTATATTGTGTTTATGTTTAACATCGCATTGTTCCTATAAAATCCCGTGTTTAGTCATTTCCTTCTTGTTAATGATTTGGGCTATTGTGTGTATAACTTTCAAAGTTTGAAGTTCAAACATCTCCTGCTCATCAAATACATACGAAAAAGAAGTGAAAAAAAAGAAACAAACAAATAACAACATCGAAAAAACACTGTATACAAATCAGATACCATGGCTTAACAACACCAACAATTTTAAATCCGCAGTTACATCACTTTATTTGCAATTGATGTAACAAAAGTGAGTTTGTTCACTCTGACTCGATCCATTGATCTTTTTGCAGTCACTATCAGTCCTGTCGTGCTAAAAAGCCGTTTAGCTGGGGCACATGTGGCCGGTACAGCCAGAACTTGACGAGCGTAAACTGCCACTTGCGTATCTGATACTAGTATTGGACCTTGGAGTCCCACAGAATGCCGCAAATGGGCTTCTTCTTTGTATCTGCTGAAATAAGTTGTTTTATAAGGGAGAACAAACCTGCACCTTCACCATAGGGCTCCTGCGCCCTACACTACAGGAGGAACTAAACTGCACCTTTACCCTCTTTTCTTATCAACACGGAATAACCCTCCGAAATTCTTTTCTGAAAGAAGTGGTCAAGTTATAACGTTTCAAGTCAAAGTTTAAGGCTACTTCAACTTCAGTGTGCTATGCTAAAGGTGCAAAAAAAATGTAATTCATTTCTATAGATATATTTCTATACTAGCTCTAGATAATCTACCAAGCGGGAAACTACCGCAAATCAGCATCGATAAATAAAAAAAACCCAAAACGAACAAAAATAACAATAAATAACTGAGTCAAACTCAAAACGAGCAGAAATTAACATAAGTTGGGCTCAAAACCCCTATGCCTTCCCAAGGCCGGTACATAATTTTTACTTTATTGAAAAAATATAAACGTTTTTACTTTTATAACTTTAATAAATCAAATAATATTAACATTTTGATTACTAAATATCAGTATATGTATATTAAACTGACAACGTATATTCATTTGTATTTTTGTCAGTAAAGTACAAATTATGTTGTGGCCTTGGGAAGGCATAGGGGTTTTGAGCCCAACTTATGTTAATTTCTGCTCGTTTTGAGTTTGACTAGGTTATTTATTGTAATTTCTGTTCGTTTTGGGTTTCATTTATTGATCGATGTTGATTTGTGGTAGTTTCACGCTTGGTAGATAATTTGATTTTAATTTTGCTCATTTTTGGTTTAATGGAGTTCTTTACTTTTCTTTGAAAAAACTTATTTTTTGGAAACAGTTTTTTTTAATTAATTTCTGTTCGTTTTATATTGACATAGTCTTTTCAGGGAAAAAGAAAATCATACTTTAAATCTTTTCGTTTTTTAAGAATTTATAGTTTGGCCTGCTATTTGTATGCTGGAAAACAATTTTCAGCAAAATTTAACAACATAGACCCTTATAAAAATATGGACACATATAATAGTGTTTAATTTAGTTTCATACCTCCTCTAGTTGACCTGAAACGGAAAGTGGATAGCATTCGGAAAAAAATTTGTTTACTTTCTTTGATAGCTTGGACACACTTACGCTATTTTGATTTGGTCAAACTTTAAAAGTAAAAGAAACTCCGAAAGTTTGAACATAATACCTTCAATCGTTCTTGGGATATTGCTGAGATGCCTTATTGGGAATTAGCATAAACACGGTGCATTTTGATTTAATCTTAAGGCAACATTTACTTTTTAAACATAAAGTGAAATGGGAGGGTGAGCGTGGGAGGGGGATTAATTTCCCTCCAATCACTTTCGACTATCAAAAAGGACATCAACCCTTTCTATTTTCAATTGAATGAGCCCTTTTCGAATTTCCTACGACAACTCCTTCGATACGAAGTGCCCTGGTCTAAACAACAACAACAACAAAAAAATGATACATTATACCCACATCGATCTCTACTGTAAATTATTTGAAAAAAACTACGTTTTCTAAAGAGTTAAAGAGGCTGAGTTACAAGGTCGAACCTTAAAACGTACAGAGATTAGGAGGCACAGTTGGGGGGCTGCCGCCCCCCAAACCCCCGCTTTCGCAGCCTTTAAAAAAAAAAAAAATTCTTTAAACTGAAAGTAAGGAGCGACATTAAATCTTAAAACGAACAGAAATTATTCCGTATATGAAAGTGGCTGTGCCCTCCTCAACGCCTCTCTCTTTACGATAAAGTTTTACTTTCTAACAACAATTTTTTTTAAACAATAAAAACTTTATCGTAAAGATCGAGGCGTTGAGGAGGGCACAGCCCCGTTCATATACGGAATAATTTATGTTCGTTTTAAGATTTAATGTCGCTCCTTACTTTCAGTTTAAAGATTTTTTTTTTATTTAAAGGCTGCGAAAGTGGGGGGTTTGGGGGGCAGCAGCCCCCCAACTGTGCCTCCTAATCCCTGTACGTTTTAAGGTTCGACCTTGTAACTCAGCCTCTTTAACTCTTTAGAAAACGTAGTTTTTTTCAAAAAATTTCTGCACGTTTTTGTACAGTTTATTACTTATTATTGCTTGTCTAACTGTTAGCTGATCGTGTCAGGAGTTAATTTTGGGGGGCTGCCGCCCCACAAACCCCCCGCTCTTGAACATTCTTGTGCTAAGGCTTTTAATTCCTGAATACTCAAATCACGTCGTACAGGGTGCCTCCTAATCCCTGTACGTTTTAAGGTTCGAACTTGTGACTCAGCCTCTTTAACAGCCCCCCAACTGTGCCTCCTAATCCCTGTACGTTTTAAAGTTCGACCTTGTAACTCAGCCTCTTTAACTCTTTAGAAAACGTAATTTTTTTCAAATAATTTAAAAAAGAAACTGAGTTTCTTTTTTAAAGTTTAAGTTCAGTATATAAAAAATTTGCTCTGACGGTGAATCGAACCCGGGTTTTCCGCCTGACAGTATGGAGTATCAACAGCTGGACTAAAGAGACACAATTGTAATTGTTTTTTAGTAAATGGAATCTATTTTCGACGCAAGCAAATTCCCACAAAACTTGATATTTGTTTTTTGGAAAACAGGGAAGGAGTGATCAGATTGAGCTGAAATTTCGAGGATAAGCTCCCAGGCCCCAGGAAAGCTTATCCTCTAAATTTCAGACAACATTAAAGAGGGGTTGTGGTGGGAAAAATTAACATGGGCTATTATAGGAAAACGAGATTTTTCGTAAATGTAAATTTGGGGGATAGTTCTTTCAGTCTGAAAATATCAAAAGACCCTATCAGGTCGAATTATACTTTTAATTAGTCCACATTCCCCTGGATAAATTTCCATCTGTGGCCCCTAGGTGTGTATAACTACACCAGAGAAATGACTATTAATTGGCGCTATTTGTTTTTTTTGAATCAGGGAAGGAGTGATTGGGTTGAGCTAAAATTTAGGAAATAAACTCCCAGGCCCAAGAAAAGCTTAACCTCTAAATTTCAGCCCAGGACCTCTAGGACCTGAAATCGCTTAACATTGTGGTGGGTCGCCTCTTTATAGAGGCACAAGTGTGCCTCCTTGATATGTCAAGCCTTCCAATCACTTTCGATTATTAAAAAGGGCACTAGGCTTTTCGATTTCCAAACTAATGATCCCTTTTTGAGTTTCTACGACAACGCTTTCTATAAACAACGTATATGCCCCCATGGTATAAATTATAACCCTTACCCTAAGGGCTGTGAGGGTGGTTGTCATCCTCTAAGACCTAATTTCTAGAACTTTCAACTACGTTAAACAAAATGGCTATCTAAAAATTTTGATTGTATGTGTTTCGGTAAATGGTAGGCGTGGAAAGGGTGTTAGTTGCCTTCCAATCATTTTCGACTATTAAAAAGGGCACAAGCCACTCCAATCTCTAATTGAATGAGCCCTTTTCGAAGTTTCTACGACAACTTCTTCGATATGAAGTGCCCTGGTCTAAAGGAAGAAATATTAAATAATACATATACCTCCAGGGCATAACTACAAAACCCTTACCCTAAGGGTTGTGGGGGAGTAAACTCCTCAAAAAAAATATTTTCTCTCTGGAAATCAGTTACTCTGAACAAAATGGCTATATTAAAATTTTGATTGGATGTGTTTGGGGAAATGGTGGGCGGGGAAGGGGTGTTAGCTGCCTTCCAATCACTTTCGACTATTAAAAAGGGCACTAGTTATTCCAATTTCAAATTGAATGAGCCCTTTTTGAAGTTTCTACAACAACTCCTTCGATACGAATTGTCCTAGTATGAAAAAAAACAAAAAAAAATAAATAATACATTGTGCCAACATGGTTCTTTACTTAGACAGCTCGATTGCGCTGCCTATGACAACATCCAAAACTGCTTAATGCTCTTTTAACTACCTCTTTTCATCCGAAAAATCAGAAAGAAAAATGAAAAGAATTTTAAAGTGGAAGGTAGAATTTTTGTTTCAAGAAAAATTTCTTCTTCTCCTTCCTATGAACCGATATACATGGCGAGCCCAAGATGACAGTATTTATTTTTAAGAAACAGCTTTGCCCGGATGACGGTTGAAGCCCGGAGGTCGATATCGATGACCAAAAAATATAGAAAAAAACAAAAAAAAACGGCGGCTTATTTGTGACGCCGCCGCCGCGAGAAACAGCGGTGGCGGCACCGCGCTGATGCCCGCACGGCGGCGCCCCGCCGTACTTTTGGCGGTGGCGCGCCGCCGACTTTTCGGTGCGGCTTCGGGGTCTAATTCTGACTGTTGAATGAAAATGTTTCAACAAGGGGATTTTTTTTTTGCTTTATGGTGCGGGCATTTAAGAATAATTATCCACCCTTGTTTCTAGGGCTAATCAAATTCCAGAGCAAAACTGCATAAGTGAGAAATTTATGTGATATTATCCACTTGATGATTTTGTGGTGTTAAGCAGCGGGCGTTTAAAAACGATTATCCACCCTTTTTTACTAAGGTTACTCCTGCACACTCTTATAAACCAAAACAAAGAAATAAATCCGGAGACCAGAAACGGTTCTATAGATAGATAGGTTAGATAGGTTCAAATATATAAGTTTCATCAAGTTTAGTCCAACCCATCAAAAGTTAAGGGCGGAGAGTTATGAACTTTGCCCCTTGTTTATATATAGAATTGATTATTGGTAAGTATACAGACATTTTCAGGGTAGGATTGTTTCGGGGGGGGGGCGTGATTGGGTTATGTGGGAGGATCTACCCATTTAAGAATTTTTCACGGGGAAAGAGAATTTCCATGACGGGGATGCTAGGTTTCCCAGCATAATTTAAAAAACAATCAGACTTAAATAAAAAACAAGTTTTTTCGACTGAAAGTAAGGAGTAACATTAAAACTTAAAACGAACAGAAATTATTACGTGTATGAAGGGTGTCAACCCCTCGTCAATACATCGCTTTCTACGCTAAAGGTTTAAAGGTAAAAGTAGTAACCGTCCAATTCGTTTAAAATACACATTCAGATATACGCCTGAGGCATAGATATGTGTGTGTACTTTAAACGATTTGGGTTACCAGGGTCATTTGCCTGCCAAGAGGAACGAGTATAACTTGATTGGTGATTAGGATTTGAATATTTTTTATGTTAAATCCGTGGTCATTCATCTGTAAGTTGATTATTTTGTTTTTTTTTTTTTTTAAACTTGGCTAATAGATTTTTAAAACTATTAATGCGAACCCAACAATAATTCCATTTTTAGAGCTCGGAGCATTATGCTTTTGTGTTGCTATAAGACGGTTTTCGTTTAATTGATTAATTAATATAAGGACTAATGTTTTTTGAAAAGGGTAATTACTTATTTATTTTACGAGATTTGTGAATTTTTTTTTGCGAAAAGATATTTGCGTAAAGGTATTGCGAAGGTTAAGAATGCCTCACGGGTAATTAAAGAATGAGATGCTTGCATCAACAATACAAAGAATAGGCTCAGATACCTAATAGATTTGACGTTTACAAGAAACATTGCTAGAAAGTATTCAATAGCTTAATTGAAAAGTAACGATAGAATGACATTGTGACTTGACCTATCTTTACCTCGCCGATGTGGTCTGTATAATAAATAAGTAACGTTTTAAAAATATTGTCAATTTAAAAAGAAATGGCTGGAAAGTGTTTTGTGGGGGATAGGTGGCATGGAGGGGGGAGGGGCACGAGGGTTCAGTTCCCGGGGATCCCGGGGCCCGGGGGGGTTCGGTTAGACACGGGTTCAGTTACAAGGGGGCTTCAGTCGCCCGGGGGTACCCCTTTTTTCGAAATCAGTCTACCTGTTTACAAAATCTCTTTTCCTTCTGAGGCCTGGAGCATTTGGTGGCTAGATATTAAAGGTAATGAAATTTGTATAATTGAAATCTGCATAAAAACACAATTACTGTCAATTGTTATCAAAATTCAATTTTTGACTTTTGGTTACAACTATAAATAAGGCTATCGTGTCTTTCTGAACTTTCTGTGCGAGGCAGGGGTTACTATTTAGTTTAAATAATTCTAGGAGGAATTGAGTTTTATGGATGGTATGGAAAAATGGTACTTGTTATATATTCGGGTAAAAATACGACTAAGAAACGCTTCACTATAAATAAGGCTATGGTGTCTTTCCGAAGTTTCTAGGGCGGGGGTAACTATTTAGTTTAAATAATTCTAGGAGGAATTGAGTGTTATTGATGGTATGGAAAAATGGTACTTGTTAAATAATCTGATAAACATACGACTAAGAAACGCTTCACTATATATAAGGCTTTCGTGTTTTTCCTATTTTTCTTGGCGGGTTTAAATATTTAGTTAAAATAATTCTAGGAGGAATTGAGTTTTATGGATGGTATTGAAAAATGGTACTTGTTAAATATTAGGGTAAACATACGACTAAGAAACGCTTCACTATAAATAAGGCTATCATGTTTTTCCAAACTTTCTAGGGTGGTTGTAAGTATTTAGTTTACATAATTATAGGAGGAAATGAGTTTTATGGATGGTCTGAAAAAATGGAACTTGTTAAATATTCGGGTAAACATACGACTAAGAAACGCTTCACTATAAATAAGGCTATCGTGTTTTTCCGAACTTTCTAGGGCGGTGGTAACTATTTAGTTTAAATAATTCTAGGAGGTATTGAGTTTTATGGATGGTATGGAAAAATGGTACTTGTTAAATATTCTGGTAAACATACGACTAAGAAACGCTTCACTATAAATAAGGCTATCGTATTTTTCCGAACTTTTTAGGGTAGTGGTAACTATTTAGTTTAAATAATTATAGGTGGACTTGAGTTTTTTGGAGGGTGTGGAAATATGGTACTTGTTAAATATTAGGGTAAACATACGACTAAGAAACGCTTCACTATAAATAAGGCTATCGTGTCTTTCCAAACTTTCTAGGGCGGTGGTAACTATTTAGTTTAAATAATTCTAG
>NC_142799.1:32054483-32070585 GCF_049724085.1 Artemia sp. Qi Xiang Cuo
AATATTATTATAGTAATTGTGTTCAATAGAGTTTTTTGCAAATCAGTTGTAGTTTTCTTCCTATAGTAAATTAGCGTATATTTTTAGACTATAAATAATTCAGATTAGTCTGAAACTGTTAGCATGAGTGTTATGTCTCTAAAAAATGGAATAGATTTGAAAGAGAGCAAATCAGGAGGAATCTAGTGCTTATGGAAAAACGTTTGATTCTAGATGACGATTTTCTAGAGCTGTCTATTCAAAGGAAGATATTTTCTCGGGGAATGCTTGTCGATATAATGAAAACAGATTCTCCATCATTAGACTATTGTATGAAGCTTCTACATCGTGGTCCAAATGCATTTACACAATTTATTGATATATTGATCACGACACGGTAAAATGATATTGTGGATATGCTTTTAAACACTAGTTTAGAAATTTAGGACTTTTTTCATGAGAAAGATGTCGTACAAGGATGATTTACTCCTCTCTCTCTATCTCAGAAAATTTCTTGTTGTTGCTAGCTCAGTTTCAGAACTGAGAGTATGATGAAAAGTGTAGATTATGCTACCCGTGTAAATTGCATAGAGGATATGCTGTACAGATTAAAGGTTGTAATTCCTGTCTTAAAGAGGTGTGTTACTCTCATACTAGAGGGCACCTATGCTCGAACTGCCATTACACTAGAAATTATCAGTTGGAGAATAAATATTCCGGTACGATGGGACAGAATCCTACCCGAGATTCTAGTCTCATGTAACGTAATTCGTCTCGTCGTGGTTTTAGATTGTATTGGCAGTAGAAGCCGGGTCAAAGATTCAACTTCTGGAACAGCAAAAGAATATGGTTTCTACGTCATCGTTGTGAAGACAATGCGTGTTATGATTATAAGCCCACTGATTTTTATTTGGCTGTGACGGAATGCGATTCGATACTTGAGAACACTGTTTGTAAAAATGCTTAAAATAAGCGAATTGAAACATGTGAATTCTATAAAATGAATGAGAATAGTAACATTGACTCCACAAAGAGATATGACATGAGTGAAGTTACACTCTACTGTAGAAAATGTGGCCCTGACATTGCAGTACATCAAGATCAGTATACTATGAATTCGGATAAACTACCTGCACTAATTGTTCTTGACAAATACCTATACCTAGTAGTAGATGAAATCTAAAGAGTAGAAAAGTCGTTTTATCATGTATATAAATTTTTATCGTTTATTAATAAACAATTTCACATACATTTTTAGAACATTTTATTCGTAGGGCACTAAAATCAATATTAAATACACTTGAAAGTATATTTTCCTCTAGAAAGTCGTTCAATCGAGGTAAGTCAACGAAGATGTCGAGAAACTGATTGTAGGTATACCCACGACATCTGAACATGAAAAAGAGTAGTGCATGAAAGCCACATGTCTTAGTTGTTAAATCCTCTACTCTTCGTTGATTTTGAATAATGGTTTTCCGACTGCTTTCAATAAAGTTGCTGATGTATGGCGTGTAGAATTTATACGTTAGGCCAAGAGGATCAAAAAATTCTATATTCTTCGCTGTTTGAAAGATGCATAGCCAATGACCTGTCCTTACACTCGACGGACTACGATTAACAATGATTAGGGTATTGTTAACACTTGTAATTTTTTCAATGAAGTCCGATGGTATACAATAGAACTTTTACTGGGACATGTATGGATCCATACTAAATACGTTGATTATTTGGTTTGTGTTCATGGTGCTAGGTCTAGTAGAACACTGCCGTCGGGTGTGATTTCCCAATAAGTTTCAAATTGACTCAGTGATATTAGCGTGATACTCTCAGTCAAATCATTGGCAAATTTACACTCTAAACGTACATTCCCTGTTCGTACTATGCTCATACCCTGAGTCCCCAAGAAGTCCAAAACATTAACCCCATGATTTTTTGAAAACATTGAATCGGTTATTCCATTTTCAAATAGTTGAGAGTCATGATCTAGGGATTGCATGGTCAACTCCTAAAGAGTTCTATTGGAGTTTTCGTCAAAAGATAGAGTGTACGGTGGAATACCATTCACTTTGCACACAAGGCTAGATAGACCGAAAAAATTAAAATCATGGGGGGATTAAGTCCAGGATCCAATGGCACTGCCACTCTTCACAAATGCCAAAGCCAATTTTGATGGGATTTCTCCATTGACAAATGATGAATCGCTATAGCTACGAGAGCCGGGTGGCAATGTGACGTTGATTGGTGATCGTATGGGGGACAAGAAGTTTAATGTTGTTACCATTGGCTCTTAGCTTTTCCACTGCCAATGCAACAGAGCTCATAACCTGTTGTTTTCGGACGTGGAGAATTCCCGATGTGATAATGACATTTGCATCGGGTGCTGCAAGAAGTGTTTTTCTTAAAATAAAATTCGATAGGATCACTTGCAACATTATTTCGATTTAAACGTTAATGGGTAGCTATCGGGATATTTTGAATACCTCGTGATTTAATTTTACAATAAGATGATACTCGCGGTTCACTGTATTGCTAGATTCGCTGTCATTATCAAAACCTGATCGATATTAATAGCCCACTGATTGTCTTCTCAACTCCTTGTACTCCTTTTATGTCATCATCATAAATTGTATGTAGCTTGCATAGTTGGATAAATTATTGCTAGTACTCACCAAAGTACCATTAATAAATACATTAATTTGTTTGAATAGGTTGTGTAGAATACAGTTTTCATAGGAGAGACCATCGCCAAAATTTGGAGTTGTATTATCTGACTTTTTCTTCACCACAACATTTAAATCAATAAATGTTGATGACAAATCAATGAAATAGTCTTCATTGGAAAATACTTGAAAGTGTATATTTTCCGAGAGGGGTTGTTGGGGATGAAATTGTTAATAGTAGCCGTACCTGACACTGACATCAACATTTTCAGAGTTAAAATAGATTCAATGAGGAACTGGTTAGTGAATATGAGTCCTTGTGGGGGAGATAAGTCATCTTCAGAAAAGAAGTCCTTCTTTGATCTAACAATTTTTTTCTTCCTCTTACTCTTCTTCCTGTCGGTCTTCCTTGTTTTATTCCTCGAAGTCCTTGTTTATTTTCTTCGTTTCCCGCCTGGGTGGAGACTGATGAGTGAATGACGCGCATTCATCCTTTTCAATCCCTCCCCATTATGCCGAGATTTTAGTTGCTCACCAACGGCTCTTGCTGAAGATCTAATATTTTCCTTAACACTCTCATTGAAATTCTTGCCCGACACCCAGTCCTGTAGAGTGGAGGCAGCAAAATTTGATGCAGCAGGTACAAGATATTTTCTGGCAAGGGGTAGTGCAGAACGAAATAGCCTAGCAAACCAGCTACCAAGACCATAGCCAGACACTGTAGTACGCCCCTTGTAGTATTCCAATTCATTGCCTATTTGACTTGGACTCAGAGCATCAATATAACAGTTGATATTGCGACAGACAAATGGAATTCTTGTGTTGTTCATTTTAGGTGATTGTGCTGTCGCCAACAATGGGTCGAAAATGACATGTAATCACTGCTAAGGTTGATCTAGGTTCACTTAGAGTGGTGCGCCACTCTAAGTGAACCTAGATCAACGCAACTTTTTGGATATCTCTCTCACTATGACTCTGTTTGTGTGTCGTGTCTGTGCGTGTGTCGTCTCTATGTGTGTGTCATCTCTGTGGGTGTGTCGTCTTTGTTTTTGTGTCTTCTCTTTATGTTTGTCGTCTCTGTGCGTGTGTCGTCTCTTTGTGTGTTTCGTATCCGTGTGTGTGTGTCGTCTCTTTGTGTGTGTTGTCTCTGTGTGTTTGTCATCTCTGTGTGTGTATGTGTCGTCTCTCTATGTGTGTCGTCTCTGTGTTTTTTTCGTCTCTGTGTGTGTGTAGTCTCTGTGCGTGAGTAGTCACTGTGAGTGTGTCGTCTCTGTGTGTGTGACGTCTCTCTGTGTGTGTGTCGTCTCTGTGTGTGTTTCGTCTCTGTGTGTGTGTTGTCTCTATGTGTGTGTCGTCTCTATGTGTGTTTCCTATCCGTGTGTGTGTGTCGTCTCTTTGTGTGTGTCGTCTCTATGTGTGTTTGTCATTTATGTGTGTGTGTGTCTCGTATCTCTGTGTGTGTTGTCTCTCTGTGTGTGTATCGTCTCTGTGCGTGTGTCGTCTCTATGGGTGTTTCGTCTATGTGTGTGTGTCATCTCTGTGTGTGTGTCGTCTCTGTGTGTGCGTGTCGTCTCTGTGCGTGTGTCTTCTCTCTGTGTGTGTGTGTGTCGTTTCTGTGTGTGTGTCGTCTCTGTGCGTGTGTGTTCGCTATGTGTGGGTGTCGTCTCTGTGTGTGTGTTGTCTGTGTGTGTGTGTGTGTCGTCTCTGTGTGTATGTCTTCTCTCTCTGTGTGCGTGTCGTCTCTGTGTGTTTGTCATCTCTGTGCGTGTGTCGTCGCTATGTGTGTGTCATCTCTGTGTGTGAGTCATCTCTGTGCGTGTGTCGTCTCTATGTGTGTTTCGTCTCTGTGTGTGTGTCATCTGTGTGTGTGTGTTGTCTGTGTGTGTGTGTAGTCTGTCTGCGTGTGTCGTCTCTCTGTGTGTGGAGTCTCTGTGTGTGTGTCGTCTCTGTGCGTGTGTCGTCTCTATGTGTGTTTCGTCTCTGTGTGTGTGTCATCTCTGTTTGTGTGTCGTCTCTGTGTGTGTGTCGTCTCTGTGCGTAAAGGGGAATTACTTGTTGTCCACAGAACTTTTTAAAGTGGCAAAAATCCTAGACACTAAACCCATAACTTATCGCCTGCGCGATACAAAAGATAAAGAGATTCTCGGCGGCTTTTATGACTATGAACTACAAAAAGTTAAAAATAATAGTGAAATCTATCAAAATGAAAAGATATTAAAGACTCGTACTCGCAGGGGTAAGAAACAGTTACTTGTTCGGTGGCTAGAATACAACTCTGATTTTGATTCTTGGATTAGTGTTGAATACATTGACAATGCCTAATGATTTCTATGTAACTTTCATGTCCAATGTTTCCGATCCTCTACAACGACTTGAATATTCCGAGTGATTTTTGGACGAAACTTTCCCCCATCATCAAATTTGACGGTGCGTATGAAGTGGCTCTTTTCGATTGTATTCTCAAAAATACCTATGACATCCTCAGAAAGGATCGCGTATATGATATAAGGGCTATACCATTGCATTGGACACTCTATTCCAACTATGAATGGGTTGAAGCACTTAAATTTAGCGAGTAGCCACATGTCAAATTGAAATATATTGAATATGATAATATGAAAGATTTGTGTCGTACAATCAAAAGAAATATTTCGTATCGCAGGAATGGTACGTTCAATTTTAATTATTTATTGTAACACGATATGAATTACGCTACCTCACTCGTTGACGCTGAAATAATGATTCTCAATGATAATCTGAGAATTAAAAACAGAACTTGGCTATAAACAGAATACGGTCAATGGGAAAAATGCTGGCATCGTTTACGGGATGGATCAAGTTATTTTTGCTGATTATCCACCTGGTTTCGCCTCGGACTCTTGCATATTTCTCTATACATCCTTTGTGGAAACATCGAGAGTTGGTAATTCAAATGTACCCCTCCTACGTGTTCTTGAACGAAAAACATCTCATGAACTTGTTCATCACTATAATATAAAGCATCTTCAGTATGTTCCTGTAAACACTTCGTATTTGGAACTCTGTCAGTTAACACTAAGAAGTGAATTGGGCGATCCTCTAGCAATAACAAAAGGCTTAGCAGTGATTACATGTCATTTTCGACCCATTGTTGGCGACAGCACAATCACCTAAAATGAATAATAGGAGAATTCCATTTGTCTGTTCCGACATTGTTATGTTGGTGCTTTGAGTCCACGTCAAATAGGCAATGGATTGGACTACTAGCAGGGGCGTACTGCAATGTCTGGCTATGGTCTTGGTAGCTGGTTTGCTAGGCTATTTCGTTCTGCACTACCCCCTGCCAGAAAATATCTTGTACCTGCTGCATCAAATTTTGCTGCCTCCACACTACAGGACTGGGGGTCGAACAAAAATTTCAAGGAGAGTGTTAAAGAAAATACTAGATCTTCGGCAAGAGTCGCTGGTGAGCAATTAAAATTTCGAAAAAAGGGAGAGAGATTGAAAAGGATGAGTCCGCCTCATTTACTCATTAGTCTCAACCTAGGCCGGAAGTAATGGACCCCACAGAGGAGGTCGGTAAAGAGAACAACGAGGACCGACAGGAAGATGAGGAGGAAAAAGAAGCAAATTGTGCGATCAATGAAGAATTTTTTTGCTAAGGATAACCTATCTCCCTCACCAGGAATGGCAACCAGTAATCAGTTCTCCCTTGAATCTATTCAACGATAGAAATGTTGGTGTCAGTGTCAGGTATGGCTACTATTAACAATTTCATCCCCAACAACCCCTCTCGGAAAATATACACTTTCAATTATTTTCCAATGAAGACTATTTCATTGATTTGTCATCAACATTTATTTATTTAAATGTTGCGGTGAAGAAAAAGTCAGATAATACAACTCCAAATGCCGGTGATGGTCTATCCTATGAGAACTGTATTCTACACAACCTATTCAAACAAATTAATGTATTTATTAATGGTACATTGGTGAGCACCAGCAATAATTTATCCAACTATGCAAGCTACATACAATTTATGATGATGACACCAAAGGCATACAAGGAGTTGAGAGGACAATCATTGGGCTATGAATATCGATCAGATGTTGATACTGACGGTGAGTTGAATATCTGCAGTGAGCCAGGAGTATCATTTAGTTGGAAAATTAAATCATGAGATATTCAATATATCCCAATGGCTACTCCCCAATGTCAAGACTGACATACGGTTACAGATGGCCCCATCAAATTTCATTTTGAGAAAAACACTTCCTGCAGCACCCGATGCAAATGTCATTATCACATCGGCAACTCTCCACGTCCAAAAACAACAGGTTATGAGCTCTGTTGCATTGGCAGTGGAAAAGCTAGGAGCCAATGGTAACAACATTAAACTTTACGTCCCCCATACGATCACCCATCAACGTCAAACGGCCACTGGTTCTCGTAGCTATAGCGATTCATCGTTTATCAATGGTGAAATCCTATCAAAATTACCTTTGGCCTTTGTGAAGAGGGGCAGTGCCGTTGGATCCTGGACTGAATCGCCCCATGATTTTAATTTTTTCAGTCTATCTAACCTTTTGTGCAAAGTGAAAGGTATTCCACTGTACACTCTATCATTTGACAAAAAATCCTATAGAACTCTGTACGAGTTGACCATGCAATCCCTGGATCATGAATCTTACCTATTTGAAAATGGAATAACCGATTCAATGTTTTCGAAAAATCATGGGTAAATTGCTTTAGACTTGTCGGGGACTCAGGATATGAGTATAGTACCTACGGGGAATGTACGTTTAGAGTGTACATTTGCCGATGCTCTCACTGAGAGTATCAATGTAATATCACTGAGTCAATTTCAAAAATACGAGGCGATAACACCAAACGGTAGATTACTTCTTGACCGGCCCTAATGAGCAAAAGACAAATCATCAGCGTATTTAATATTGCGCCAGACATACCTCAATGCAAGGTCTATTGCAAACCATTGGACTTCAATGAAAAAATTCTGAGTGCGAACAATACTTTCCTCATTATTAGTAGCAGTCCATCGACTTTGAAGACAGGTCATTGGCTATGCATCTTTCAAACATCGAAGAATATTGAATTTTTTGATCCTCTTGGCCTATCGTATAAATTCTACACGCCATACATCAGCAACTATATTAAAAATAGTGAGAAAACCATTATTCAAAATCAACGAAGAGTACAGAATTTAACGACTAAGACATGCGGCTTTTACGCGCTACCTTTTTTTATGTCTATATGTCGTAGCTACACCTATAATCGTTTTCTTGACGTATTCGTCGACTTGTCTCGATTGAACGACTGTCTAGTGGAAAATATACTTACAAATGTATTTAATATTGATTTTAGTGCCCTACGAATACAATGTTCTAAAACTGTATTTGAAATTGTTTATTAATAAACGATAAAAATTTACATACATGATAAAACGACTTTTCTACTCTTTAGATTTCATCTTCTACTAGGTATGGGTATTTGTCGACAACAACTAGTGCAGGTAGATTATCTGAATTCACAGTATATTGATCTGGATGTACTGCAATGTCAGGGACACATTTTCTACAGTAGAGTGTAACTTCACTCTTGTCATATCTCTTTGTATAGTCAATGATACTATTCTCATTCATTCTATAGAATTCACATGTTTCAATTTACTTATTTGAAGCAATTTCAGAAACAGTGTCCTCAAGTGTCGAATCACATTCCGGCACAGCCAAATAAAAATCAGTGGGCTTATAATCATAACACCCATTGTCTTCACGATCGATGACGTAGAAACCATATTCTTTTGTTGTTCCAACAGTTGAATCGCTGACCCGGCTCCTCCTCCCAGAACAATCTAAAACCACGACGATACCAATCTCGTAGCAATAAACTAAAATCACGCTTAGGATTCTTTCCAATCATACCGGGATATGTATTCTCCCATTGATTACATTTATCATACTGACAATTGGAACCTAGGTGGCCACTAGGATGAGAGTCACACACCTCTTCAAGACAGAAATTACAATCTTTAATTTGTACAGTATATCCTCTATGCAATTTACAAGGGTATCATAATCTACACTTTTCATCATACTCTCAGTTCTGAAACTGAGCTAGCAACAACAAAAAATTGTCTGAGATACAGAGAGAGGAGTAAATCATCCTTGAACACCATCTTTCTCATGAAAAAAAGTCCTAAATTTCTAAACTAATGTTTAAAAGCATATCCACAATATCATTTTGCCGTGTCGGGATCAATATATCAGTAAATTGTGTAAATGCATTTGGACCACGATGTAGAAGCTTCATACAGTAGTCTAATGATGGAGAATCAGTTTTCATTATATCAACAAGCAGTCCCTGAGAAAATATCTTCCTTTGAATAGACACCTCTAGAAAATCGTCACCTAGAATCAAACGTTTTTCCATAAGCACTCGATTCCCCATGATTCGCTCTTTCTCAAATCTATCCATTTTTTAGAGTCCTAACACTCTCAAAACCAACTACAGACTAACCAGAATTTTTTCTACTCTAAAAAATATACGCTAGTCTACTATAGAAAGAAAAATACCTTTGATTTAGAAACAATTTTATTGAGCATAATTACAACAATAATATTCAAGGATGCATTTTGTTCTCATCAATATATTTCGATAGCACATCTAATGCTGCCCGAAGTCTATTTATATGCATAATATTCAGTTTTGCAGCAAAACATAGTTGTTCCTCCTACTTAAATTTGCTTAATGATATCACGTATCTAGCGATATATACATATCGTCCCATTCAAGGCATAGTCTACAGCCACCGGTTATTTCCACAGCCACATTGGGTGCTCGTATATCGTTGCTGCTGCCGGCTCCATCATTAATCTCCAATAATGTAAATGCACCACTCATTTTTCTCTAGTAATATCCTCTCAAATACACTACTCTCTCTGAATTCAATTCTCTTACTAATATGAATTGTAATGAAAACCATTCCTTTTATTCAAATCCAAATCACCAATCAAGTTATCGTATATTGAGCAACCATCGCTGTCTCTGATTGGCTCCTAAAAAATGTCTACGTCAAACGGGACATTCTTGTGCAGTTCATATTAATAACAAAAAACCAGTTTCTTGTTCGCTTCATGTCTATTACACTTTTGAGCATATTCTTGTTGGCGTGAATGTAGGGTTGAATGTAGGGTTGATACTGTGTATATAGATACTACTTATGCTGTTAGAAAAGTGTGGTGCAATCCCCCTTTCTAGGGCTATAATGAGAGAAAGGTTGAGATGGCTTGGGTATACTCTGTGGATGAAGGATGACAGATTGCCGAAGATTGTCCTTTTCGGCCATCCGTCAAGGGCTAAACCGAGGGCAAGTCGTCTGCGGTCGGGGTGGGAGGATTTCATAAAATTTTTTTTAAGGGAAATGGGAATTTCCTGGGAGGGTGTAAAGAGGGTGCTTTGAATATATTGGGATAGAGGAAGAGCGTGCGTAGGTGTGTTATTCTGAGGCGGCTTGGTGCTCCGGTGAGTTGTTAGTAGTAGTAGCAGTAGTAGTAATAACATTTAATCATTAAGGACAGTTTTATTATAATCTCTAAACAATATATGTTGAACAAACTATGCTGAAATAATGGCTATCTGATTTTCATCAGATGTATTTGTGGGGCGGGGGGGGCACTTAGGAGAGGCTCTGATTACCCTTCAATCACTTTGATTCTTAAAAAGGGCGCAAGAACTTTCAGTATCCAATTAAATGAGCCCATTCCTACGTTTCAACGACAAATACTTCCATATCAAGTGCCTTGGTGAAAAAAAAACAAACAAAAAACAAAGATCATAGGCATAGCCTAGGGTTTATAAAAATTAAATAATTTTTTTTGTTTTTTAACTGAAAGTAAGGAACGGCGTTAAAACTTAAAAAGAACAGAAATTATTCTGTATATGACTGGGGCTGACCCCTCCTCAACGCCTCTATCTTTACGCTAAAGTTTTACTTTATCACAACTCTATTTTTTAAAAACAACAAAAAAACTTTAGCGTAAAGCGCGAGGCGTTGAGGACGGGACATCCCCATTCATATACGGAATAATTTCTGTTAGTTTTAAGTTTTAACGTTGTTCCTTACTTTCAGTTAAAAAAAACATGTTTTTTTTTATTTAATTTTTGAACGTTTTTGAATTATTGCAGGTTTTGATCTTGGTTCACCGTACATGAATAATTGAAATAAAATTTGCATATTAATTTAATTTTATTTGGTTAAATGGCTTTCTCGAAACTTGTTTAATTTCATTTACGGACGTTTTTATTAGTAATAAATATATTTTCGTAAGTAATAAATATACTTACGAATTAACTTACGTAACGAAGTTATATATTCATATATTTTTCATACGTATATTAGAGGGTTCGCCCCCTAGTCAGTACCTTGCTCTTTAAGCTAAAGTTCAAATTTTGTTCCAATTCTTTAAAAATGACCGCTTAATCACAAAGGCCGTTAAGTAGAATAAATAGCTCTTATGAAAGTACTAAAAAATCTTTGGCTTAAAGAGCGAGGTAGTGACTAGGAGGTGAACCCAATGATATATGTAATATTTTATGTTCGTTTTAAGTTTTGATGTAGCTTCTGTTGCAGTTGAAAAACTTGTTTTTTTTATATTTAATTTCTGATCTTTTTTTAAATAATGCTGGGAAATCTGGCGTCCCCTTCATAGAAATGTACCTTCCCTCATGAAAACTTCCTTCATGTAAAGATCCTCCCACATAAACCCTGCCCCCCCCTACCAGAAAATATCCTCCCTGAAAACGTCTGTATACTTCCCATTAAACAATACTATATGTTAACATTGGGTAAAGTTCATAACTTTCAGCCCTCCCCACGGGGACTTCGGGGGATTTAGTCATCCTGAAAGACATACTTATAATATTTTCGAACATGCTGAACAAAATGGCTATCTCAAAATTTTGATCGGGTGACTTTGGGAAAAAAATGAGCGTGAGAGGGGGCGTAGCTGCCCTCCATTTTTTGGTCACTTAAAAAGGACACTAGAACTTTTAATTTCAATTCTAATGAGCCCTCCTACTATATTCTAGGACCACTGGGTTGATACGATCACCCCTGAAAAAAACAACAAAAAAAACACGCATCCGTTATCTTTCTTCTGGCAAAAAAATGCAAAATTCCATATTTTTGTAGATAGGAGCTTGAAACCTCTACAGTAGGGTTCTCTGATACGCTGAATATGATGGTGTGATTTTCATTAAGTTTCTACTGCTTTTAGGGGGTCTTTCCCTCTTTTTTCGAAAATCAGCCAAATTTTCTCAGGCGCGTAATTTTTGATGGGTAAGACTAAACTTGATGAAACTTATATATTTGAAATCAGCATAAAAATATTATTCTTTTGATGCATCTATTGGTATAATTTTGATGAAACTTATGAAATTTATATATTTTATTGATGAAATTGATGAAACTTATATATTTGAAATCAGCATTAAAATCTGATTCTTTTGATGTATCTATTGGTATCAAAATACCGTTTTCTAGAGTTTTGGTTACCATTGAGCCAGGTCACTCCTTACTTACAGTTCGTTACCACGAATCTTTCTATTCTATTCTATAGTCTTTCTATCTCTGAGTCTTTCTATTCTTAACATACACGATTCCCATTCAGTATATATACCTTGAAAAAAAATTAAGACGTAGCGTACTTGACGTCTGCAATAAATGTTTTTTTGATATAAAAAAAAAGAAAAGGCAAATTGCAAAAAGTAAAGAACTAAATGTATTATATTACTAGCAATAATATAACTGCACTTAAGTTTTTTTAAGTAATATCACATTTTTAAAAGAGAAAACGAAGAAAATCGGGCAAGTCGGGCAAACCGTTACGCCTTTCAAAAGGTATACTATAGAAGTATAACACGCTTTAAATCACGTAATCATTTGGGGCGTCAATAACAAGGACGGAAAATCCCCACCCCCTTTCCTTTTTTTTGCCTATCTGGCTACATTTTAGAAGAAAAAATTGCATTCGTTACCGTCCTAAAAAATCTTATCCCCCCCCCTAAATTACGAGAAATATGTTTAACCCATTCTACATTTTTGTGAACTAATTTTTTTTTTGCTTCAATCCATTTTTCAGTCCACATGAAACATATATATATATATATATATATATATATATATATATATATATATATATATATATATATATATATATATATATATATATATATATATATATATATATATATATATATATATATACAGTGGCCATAAACTTTTTTAGTGATCGTATTACCACTAAATAATGATTTCAATTTAGAAGCCCAATATAGCAGTCACAAATTCGGCTAAATAAAGTCAAATTCTTTTGAACATTTGGATTTATATCTATCGTTATTGCTTTCTTCCTCAAAACACAGGTTAAAATGGCATTTCGTTGACCGGACAATTTTCGTCGCTCTTTTAGCATGGCTGTCATGGGTAGGGTCAGGCAGTAGACAGATTTTACACCTTGTTCAAGGTAATTCAAAAGTTTGTTGACGGTATTTTTTGGCATTTTGTGGAAAAAATTATTTACAATCCTTCTACAGCAATTCCTATCAATTGGCTCAGAATAAACCCCGACGCCACGCCGGTTTTCTTTCGGTGGTGAATAGCTGATTTTCAAGGGGAATGGGGATGCGGAAAGTCAGCTGGTTTACAAGGGAGTTTCAGCTATCCCGGGGACAGCAGCTGGGAGAAGGCCGCGGCTGGGCGTTAGTAGAAGTGACCCTATAACTCCGAACAGCACCCCATATATGGGCATAGAGTCATTAGGGAGAACACGTGGTTAATGGGGTCAATGACCTCTTTTTCCAAGGTCGATTTATTTGTTGTTGTTTTTGTAAGTGCACGCTCGAGGCAAATGTCCAGGTGTCCAGAAATAGGAAACAGCATTCGTTGTTGTTGTGGTTTTGGGAAAGTGCACGCTCTCAGCGAATGTCAAGATGTCCAGAACTAGGAAACATTATTTGGTGGTGTTGTTGTTTTGGCCAAGTGCACGCTCTCAGCGTCTTTCAAGGTGTCCAGAAATAGGAAACAGCCTTTGATGTTGTTGTTGTTTTGGACATGTGCATGCTCGAGGCAAATGTTAACAGTTTCCCGGAAACAGTTAGATCATGTGGGTCCTTCACAGCCAATCAGTGAGTCGGATACAACCTCCATCTCAACCAATCAGAGGGCTTGCTACATAGTATCGGTGGCGTGGCTATGAGGACAGTATTTTTGCGAGGTTTCTATTAGTATGTGAAGAGAATTCAAGGAGTGAGAAGAAGAACAGTTTGACTTTACTCATTTGGATATATATTTGTGTGTTGATGATGAGTGGAATGTTTACCCTATTAGAAGTTGATAGTGGAGTTGATGATAATAGTACAAGAGCACCAAACATTGCGGTGGAAATCACGAAAGGTTCACGGCTTTGTCTGGAATGGGATGCAGTATATGCAAGATATGTGATATGATTGAGCAAATTTAAAATGGAGGATCAATTATGTTTCGCCGCTAAAGTTGATATAGCACATGTGAATAGACTTCAATGTGCTTTAAATGCATTGTTGAAACATATTGAAGACAATAAACAGTATCGTTAATTGTACATGCTCTGTATTATTGTTGTTGTTGTAATTATTCAATAAAATTGTCTTGAAATCGAAAATGTTTCCTTTCTTTTCGGGTTAGGGCTAATGAATCAGGCTCAGTATAGAGTCAGCAGTTGGAGTGAAAGGATTGAAATATGAATAAATTTGAGAAAGAGAGAATTAGATCGTATGGTGTGTGCATTTAAAAGTAGTTGTTATTAGATGTCGATGTTCTCGGGTTATTACTTCCATACAAGAGATTCCCTTGTCAAGTGACAATTAGCAATGTAATAAGGACGGAGTTTCCCACATTTGACTCGTTTATTAAGCTATTACGAAGTGATCCAAATATATATATTAATTATCATTATTTATTAATTGGAAAAAGGCAGAATCATATAGTGGATATACTTTTGAAAATATTGCCAATGGATTTAATGTAGATGGCTCCCCCGTCATTCGAAAGAGGTAACGTCAAAGAGCTACTCCTCTCCCCCATTTCCCTCTCATTGAATTTATCGATCGAAGAGGATCAGTTTTGTTTTAGCTGTGAGTGATTTGACATCGGAAACCAAAAAATGTTCTATATATGTCCATTGTGCGTATACACTCTTGGCAGTTGGACTCATTGTGTGACATGTACAATTAATGATGACTATAGTGAAAAGTGTAAATTATGTAATCCTTGTAAATTACATAGAGGCTATGCAGTACCAATTAAAGGATGTAATTCATGTCTTTAGGAGGTGTATGACTCTCACCCTAGAGGACACCTGTGCTCCAATTGTCACTATGATAAATGTGATCAGTCGGAGAATACTTACCCCGCTATGATTGGAAAGAATCCTAAACATGATTTCAGTTTATTTCTACGAGATTGGTCTCGTCACGGCGTTAAAGTATTCTGGGAAGAGGACTCTAGTCTACGATTCAACTGTTGGGCTAACAAGACAATTTGGTTTCTACGTCATCGATGCGACGACACTACCTACTATGACTATAAACTAAGTGATTTTTATTTGGCAGTGACCGAATGTGATTCACCACTTGAAAACATTGTATGTGACATTGCTTCAAATAGACAGATTGAAACTCGTGAATTTCATAATATGAATACAAATAGTATCATTGACTATACAAAGAGATATGTCAAGAGTGAAGTTACATTGTACTGTAGAAAAACTGACCCTGAATTTGTAGTCAATCAAGATCAATATACAGTGAATCCAGATGATTTACCAGCATTAGCGGTTCGCAACAGTGGCCTATACATCGAAGATGAAGAAATCTAAAGTGAAGATTTAAAGACATTGTTGTATATATATATGCATTTTATTAATAAACAAATTCACAAGCATTTTTTAAGCACTTTACTCTTAGGGCACTGAAATCAATACTATATAGGTCTGAGTTCTGTTGCGAAAACACACAAAAGTTAGAAAAAATACAAAATATTCCTTTATTACCTCTGCAATAGGGTAAAAATGAAGAATTCATACACATTTTCAAATAGCTAAAGGTTAAATGTTTTAAATATGAGTCATTATATTTCTTAAAAAAAAAAAATTTTGAAGAAATGCAAAATGATCAGTTAAAAAATATTCAATTCTGCTAAAAATGTATTATAAAAAAACATTTAAAACTAGCTAATTGTATGTGTTTTATATTCGATCCATTCTTTTTCGATAACACACATAACTTAGAAAAAATACAAAATATTCCTTTATTACCTCTGCAAAACGGCTAAAAATGAAGAATTCATACACATTTTCAACTAGCTAAGGGTAAGTGTTTTAAATATGAGCCATTCTGTTGCGAGAACAAAATGATGAGAACAAAAT
>NC_142799.1:32071085-32131348 GCF_049724085.1 Artemia sp. Qi Xiang Cuo
TGACATTCAAGAGTAAAACAAACTTGGCCTCTGGGCATGACGCTTGACGCCAGAACACTCAATAAGGAAACCCTGATTGCTTCTAAAAACATATTTTATCATGGTGAGGAATGTTCTTCAGACACATTTTGACAAAGTAGATTCTTTAGACAAGGTGTATTTTTTTTTCCAGAAATCGATTAACAATTAACTCTCCTGGTCTACTAGTACACGAAACGTCCTCTGAAGATACATTAGCGCTCTCTCTTTACACAATCACCGATTAATCATTAACGTTTAATGCCTCTGGCTTTCGCTCACGTTTTGAGAGAGGTTAAGTCCTTTACCATATTTTAGTCTTTTTCCTTGTTGACTCTATCGCTGTTATGGACCAGAACTTATAGATTTCAAGAGGTGCTTAGAAAAATTCAAGATATCGATTCATAACCATATTAGCACCTAACAGTATACTGATGGAGATAGCAGTGACTAGGAGGAATTGTACATGCAGCTGAAGCAACAAATTGATAATATTCCAGGTAGAAATAAGGTTTTACTAGAGGACTTAAATACCCAGAGCCGTTCTGGCTAAGTGGACGCGCGCTGGGCTGGGAATCCGTGAATTCGGGTTCGTTCCCTGGTGTGGTCAGTTTCTTAGTTTGGGACGCGGGTCAGTGGTGTGACCCTGTAAGCTTAGCCAGAGTCAACCCAGCTCTAAATGGGTACCTGGAAAAATCTGGGGAAGGTAAAACAGGAAGGGTGTGCGAAAGCACAGGATGGCTGGCCCCCAGCCCCCCATTGCACTTCCTGGCTGAAGGGCCACGAAACGGAGATCAGCACCGCCGGTTTGGACCTTAAGGGTCTAGTGCCGCATCCTTTACCTCCTTTTACCTTTACTTAAATACCCAGGTTGGCGCAAATAGGCATTAGGGAAGGGTGTCCATAGGCATTAGGTCCATTTGGCATCAGGGAAAAAATACTCATGCGTTAAAGAGGCCAAACTGATCGATTATTTTACTGTCAATCAAAGAATTGTATGATCAAAACTCTAGGGCATACTATGTAAGTCCTGTTGCTGTCGTTAATGAGCATTCTCATCTAGTAGTTTTTAGTGTTAATTTAAAGCTAAATTTAAGGTAAATCTTTTTAAGGTTAATTTAAGGTAATTGATCACTCGGTAGATATGACGTTGATAGACGTCAAGATGACCATTAAAGAGGAAAGTTTCAAGAACAGTTGGATATGGAATTTAGAACGAATTTTTAGTCTAGAATTTTTAATGCAGAATGTTAACGGTATGGATTTCGAAAATTTTGTGAAGTAGTATGAGTTTTATGGAAGAAAATTAAAACCAAAAATAGCTGTATATGTAAGTGACAAAGCTTTGACTTTTGCAGAAGAGGGAAGAGTTTTGTATTAGAAGTTGCTCATTGAACTAGAAGAAATAAAGTGAACTAAAGGAGACATGAAAGAATGAATTAAGGAGATATGAGATGTGGCATTGTGGCTACTTCAATTACGATTCATTGCAAGGAACGTGATAAGACTGAAGTAATGATTGCAGAGTTTTGCTAGGTTTTGGTGAGAAACCGATTGCTTAACCGTTATATACTTATTATTGAAAATGATTTTAAAGGTATTAGACTAATATAATTTCATATTCTATTGTACTGGCTATGTCATATCGAGTGCTCTTCCTAAATAAGAGGTAAGCTTACAATTTGTGTCTTACAGCATAATTTTTTTGCATTGTATTTGATAATCCCCCCCCCCTCGGATTTCAAAAAATACCTTTTTTTTATTTTCATTGAAACATACTTGTTTGTGAATCTTCCTGGAAAAAACTAAAAGAAAAAATCCCCCCCCCCTCTCTATTTGAAATGCATTTTGCCTGCCCCAGAATATATTTCCGTGAATTGACGCCAATGATGACATGCGTGTTCTTGCGTTTTAAATATACTGATAAATATGATACGCCTTGCTATTGTCTTTAAAATATCCTAGGCACAATGGATGTTGTAATCCATTCCAATAACCCACTCTTTATGCTAAAATTGAATTTTTCTGCCAATAGTTCGAGAACTAATCCATCATAATACAAATTGACATGACTGCAGTTGAACATTACAATATAGATTTCTAACGTCTGAAATTCTATGAGAAATATCTGAATTTCTATATTCTCTGAATTTCTATAACGTCTGAATTTCTCTGAATTTCGTATGAATTTCTAACGTCTCGTGTGAACCAACCGTGGATGAAATTCTCTTAAATAGTTTCACCAGGAAGGGACTTTTTGATTCTGCTAATTTTGTTACCTCTCCTCTTTCCGCCATAAAATTTTCTTGGGGGATGAAAAAAAATGACATTTTCATTGAAGGATAAATAAAGATGGATAAAAAAAATGACATCTAAGTTATGATTTAGAAGAAGCCTTAAGATTAAAGGATAGGAACTCCCATTTATCAACATTGAGAGAAAATTTTATGGCGGAAAGAGGAGAGGTAACAAAATTAGCAGAATCACAAGGTCCCTTCCCATTGAAACTATTTAAGAGAATTTCATCCACGGTTGGTTGACACGAGACGTTAGAAATTAATACGAAATTCAGAGAATATAGAAATTCGGATATTCCTCATAGAAATTCAGATGTTAGACATCTATATTGTAATGTTCAACTGCAGTCATGTCAATTTTCATTTTGATGGATTAGTTCTCGAACTATTGGCGGAAAAATTCATTTTTAGCATAAAGAGTGAGTTATCGGAATGGGTTACAGCACCCATTGTGCCTAGGATAAATATATTCGTTTTAAGATTTTACGTCACTCTTATCTTTCGGTCGAAATTAAAATATTATTTCGTTTAAATGTTTCTGAAGATGCGTTTTTGACAACTGTTATACGAAACTGTATTATCAACTATCATTCCATCATCAAAAGGGACTGCAAGCTCCCATCATTTAAAGTATTTGCAGCAGAGCTATAGATGGAAGAGCACATGCTCTATGTGTAGGTATCCCTAATCTTACATACTTCTTATATAGGCAAGAGGAATGTAAAACTGAAGACAGCTAACATTTGTAAGAGAACAAACGGAATTGAAGATCAAGTATCTTAAATTTAAAGTAAAAAGATTTGGAAGGGATATGAGAGGAAAATCTAACCTTGCCAGCATATTCATGTCTGTGTTTTTCTAATAATTTTTCAATTGCTCTGACTTTTTGAACTAAACCCTTTGTATAATCAACTCTATCAACGCTTATAATCAGTTTCGTGTCTTTTTCATCTTTCTGACCATTTACCTAAAAAGAAAAAAAACCTTTTAAATGATATAATTCAACAGTAAACACAGAAGAAACAATCTGCAAGTATCATATGGGCTAGTGAATGTAACAAGACAATACTACTCTCTCTCTTTATTTAAAATGAATCAGAATCGTAATCATTGGCTAAAACTAAAAAATATCGGACCAAAGAAATCGACAGTTAAACCAAGCACAGCTTGAAGAATTCAATATTTTGCTGTTTTTTTCGATCCGCAAATTAGACGTTGTTCCATTGGCATAAGGTTCCATTCCGTTGCAGACAATTCCATGTTCGGTGACCAACACTTTTCGATTTTAAAATACAGTATATCACTCACAAAAATGACTTATCTGACATATATATATATATATATATACATATATATATATATATATATATATATATATATATATATATATATATATATATATATATATATATATATATATATATATATATATATGTCAGATATATATATAAATATATATATGTATATACATATACATAGCTCATTGGCTTTTAGTAATAGAAATGATAGGTGTTTCCCACTTGAAACAGCGATACATTCAGGCTTAAAACCTATATATTCAATTTTGGAGTTTTTGACGGAAAAACTTAAATAAATAATTTCATTAAAAAAAAGAGAATGAAAACCAAAAAGTGCGAATTAGTGCAGCTATTCAATCCCATTGGAGGTTGGATAGATGCTACACTGCTAGATTTAGCCTAGTAATAGTGCGACCCAAGATATGTCGGTTGCACTACTACTTGTTAATTCTCACAATTATGAAATAAGAATAATTTTTATTTCTAGAGTATTATATGGTCTCAAAAAAGAGAAGCACTGGTATATAGGTATAGCTCTTGATTTAGGTATTTTCAAAGAACACACTGCCTTTCCATAACAGTTCAAATGGGGATAAATCTTTTATTAGACAGTGATAAACAATGATAAAAATTATGATTATTTCGATCAAATTCACGGCGACTGTCATCAGCAGATAGTTTATCTGCTGATGATGGTCACTGTTACTGTTATTGCACTGACTTATTTATTTGACCTAGCTGACAGCTGTGGAAAAGTTACCAAATGAATCAGTATTTCACTCTAATCATTATAGAAACACATCATCCCACTGCAAAAAAGCAGTTTTAATCTTAAACTTGAGATTTGCTTTAACAGCCTTCAGTCCCTTTAAAAATGAAGCTCAAGACATAAATACATATATCAAGTAAAATCATCAATACTCTAGAAAAAAAGGAGCTAAAATGCATACCCATCTGCATACCCATCTGCATGAGAATATGAGTCGGTATTAGGGCAGATCAAGCCGCAAAAGATGAATCAAAGTTCATAATTGGTGAATACAACTTGCTAAGACTTCTTCACGACGTAATGTCCAAACTTGATTAAGACTAAGAATAATGACAGTTGCGCAATTTTAAGACTGATGTTAGCCTCTTCCTTTCCAGTAGCCTGGCTGCTCCTTGTCCTGGCTCATCGGAAGTGTCGGTTTCCGACAAATATATGTAATTGGGAAGATAGTCGGATCATGATTACTCTGCTCGGCAATGGGTTCGTTTCAAACCAGCTGCGGATGAATCAAAATCCGTTAGAACCTTCGAGGGTGGATATGATTACATTCTATGGAGGTATTTTTCCTTTGTTAATAGAAGTTATAGACCAACTAACTGAATTAATTTAGAAAACCTTATACTTAGTAATATTTGTTCGTAAAAACTAGAATTTAATTACCTTCGGTGCATTTTTTGCACATTCTTCGAACTTGTCAAAAGGAATTCCAATTGGTAAAGTCCTGACACGAACGACCCGGGATCCAATTTCAACTGTTTTGTTGTCAAAGTCAACCCGACATCCGAGTTTCCGTAGACATGATTCAAGAAAATTGTGACTGTATAGGTCAATATGAAATCCAATAACATCACAAGCTAAAACATGAAACAGATGTTCAATTAATTTGAAGAGTTTACACTGTTTGCTTATTTGTGACGTTCAAAGGCCAAATCGAACAATTTTGCTTCGATTTTTTAGAGTTAGCTTCAAAATGTATCATTGGGTCTCAAACGTGTTAGTATATAATATGATACCTTATATTAAGGATTAGTACCCTAAACTACAAAAAAAAAATGATCTCAGCAGATTTTATAATTTTTTCAGAAGCCAACGTTACTAATTCTATGCCAAAATGTATTTACACATTCTTATGAACACACAAATACGCTTGTTTTGACAAACTATTCAACCTTAGCAACTTTGGAAGAACTTGAATTAAAATCCTGTTCAAGAGAGAGGGGGGGGGGGGTAAAAGTTAATGTAATAATTATAGAGGTATTAGTTTGTTCCAGGAAGTAAGCGAATTACATAGTATAATGGAATAAAAATTATTATCCTTGGTTGAAGGACTTAAAATATTGGCAATAAACTTGTGATCTGTAGGAGTTCTGTGAAATATCTAGAGGTCATTTTAGACGAAGTTGTTCCTCTGAGCATATTGAGTGCATTCGTTCAAAGTTGGCAAAAAATACTGTTCTACGAAAATTGAAGGAATTTTTCCCATGCGTGTTTTAAGGCTATAGTATTTTTCATTACTCCAATCAATATTTTACACATTTGAATAAGGCTGTAAACCTCAAAAACGAGAATGTTACATTTGCCACAAAGAAAATCCAACAATTCCAAATTGTTCTTGTAAGTTTTCTTTCTTTCTTAAATAATTCAACTTTAGTCGGTTCCTTGGGAGTCTAAAGCTGTTGCCTAGGAGTTGACTAATATTAATGTGTGAGGACTGAGAAAGATGAAGCAAATCAAGTCTCATTTTCTTTTCAATAGACAGATTTTAGGTTGGTAGTCTATTAGTCTCCTCGCGACCACTTAAATTACTTTTTTCAGCGAACCAGCTATGTGTTTATGCTTATGTCCGCAGCTTCTAGAGACCCATTAAAGAATCGAGGGGTAGAAGTGTGGTTCAATCCCACTTTCTAGGGCTATAAAGGGAGAAAGGTTGAGATGGCTAGGGCATGTTCTGTGGATTAAGGATGACAGATTGCCGAAGATTGTCCTTTTCGGCCTACCGTCTAGGGCTAAACGGAAAGCAGGTCGTCCGCGGTTGGGGTGGGAGGATGTCATAAAGAAATATTTAAGAGAAAATGGGAACTTCCTGGGAGTGTAAAGAGGGAGGTTATGAATAGATTGGGATGGAGATGAAGCGTGCGTAGCTGTGTTGGCCTCAGATGGCTTGGTGCTGCGGTGATTTGTTAGTAGTAGTAGCAGTATAGTAGTTAAGAAGAGTAAACATACCGAGCATTCCATACAAAATCTCTTCACTTCCTTCCAGCGTATTTAGCATATCATAGGAAGGGAAAGGAATATGTAGGAAAAATCCAAGTTTACACGACAGATCTTCATCTTCAGCCAATTCACGTATTCTTGCTGGGCAAAGCAGGAGTTGATAATCATGAATCCAAACAATTGGTATTTCTTCATCCACCAATATAACTTCTTGCTGATACCGCAGGGCTTCTACTGTCTTTTCTGCGAAATAATCGTTCACTTTTTGGTAAGTCTAAACAATAAACAAGCGTTAATACAAATCAGCTACCTTCCATATATCGGTAATATTACTTGAAGAATTGTGTTAAAAAATGGTTTGAGTCTACTTTTGACATGTTTGAATCACACAAAGGCATTCAATTAAACAGAATTCTTCCAGAATTCTGCTCGCTTTGTCTTTAAAAATAGGGTTTGCTTTACAAGCAAATAATGCTGGAGTACATTTTTTAGCAACGTTCGCACAAGCAAAAACACACATACATAAAAAAAAAAGAAAAAAAATCAATCTTTTTCGATTAGTCAGAATATACATTGCTCTTGCGATGCTTCCACAATCTTGCAAACATCTTTTTGCAAAGACAGAGCAAGGATAACTTTAATACGCTATTATGAGACAGGCATACATAGAGGAATATATTTCATTGGAGAAAATGGGGGAAGTAATTTCTTGGGGTGGAGGGGATTCTAAATCGCGTATGAAAGCCAAATTGTTTAGAAAAACAAAGTATATCTTGCAATTAACAGGGTAAATAGTGCCTAGATGCCGAGCATAACGGGATAATTTAGCTAATAATAGAGGTGCATGCTGGTCAATGCTTTTAAGATGCATTTTTACCACACAAATGTAAAGTATTTAACATCAATTCGAGAAGCATTTCCGGGTATCTCATTTCTTAGTTAGTTGGGCATTTATGCGTCAACGATAGCGGTCCAGGGGGGGAGCTCTTGGGACTAAATCTAGTCGTGGGAAAGGGGTCGTTCCCAGGGCTGGAACTTCCGTTCCAGGAAAGTTACATTCTTCGCTCATTTCGAAAGGCAGTCCATCTCTCGCCTTCGTCGTAGTTAGTTGTTCTTGTGCTACCTTATTTTCTCTATGTGTATTCTCACGTTATTTAATAAAGACCATGTACCAACGTTTATCGTCTATCTTTGGAATTTAAGTAAACCATCACATCTGCCAGGATAAAAAGGCATATAAACAAAGAACTAAATAGAGGTTTACAGAGTGGTGGCAAGCGGTTAAAACTAGTGGAGCATATATCACTAGTGGAAAACCTCCAAGTGACATTTGAGTGACCGTTATAAGTATTTACGACATCTTATGCTAAATACTGGCAACATATTGAAGAGTATTTCGCCCGCTACTAGACTGTGATATTGAGCTGCAAATACTACAAAAGACTGATTAATAAGACATCGAAACGTTACGAGCTATTGAACTTTCTTCTTTTCAAAGCGCCTTCTTGAGAAACACTTTCTTTTAAATGAACATTTTGAAATAGGCTGTTACACAATGCCTAATATGGATTCCCTCGCGATAGCTTCTACCTACTAATTAAAATTTCTACAACTGAGAGTCTCCGGTTGATTTCTACCTTCACTTAGCCATTCTACGGTTGATGGTTTATTTTACCTGATTTTATACAGTCGACGTGTGATCTACATTTGACAGTTTCCAACCAAAATTTAACATTTTGAATTCGATAATCGAAAATTAATTCTCATTTGTGACTACATTTGACGCTAGTGATTTAATTGAAACCAACTACAATTGGATTTGGAAAGGACTATCTTTCGTAAGTGATTTACCACGACTAAACAACCCAGTAAATTTTATTATACCCTTGTTGTTAGAAGTGAAGTTATTGCCCAAAATTTAGCGTCCGTAATTAAAGAACGGTGTTTAAAACAAATATTTAAATTTTTAGAATAACTGCTTTTCAAATTTTAATCTCAATATGTCAGTTTTTATTCCTATTCTCGATCCGGCGGAAACTGGATATAACAAAAAGGTTGCTTTTGATTTTGTAAAACAGTGGAGGGGAAATGGCATATTTCCACCTCTTTTATTTGACCCAAATGATCCTGATTTCGATCAAGATGAACTTTTTGATTACCTTCAAAAGATCAAGACATGGGTCCCAACAAACCCTCCAACTCCCCTGAGCACCACCCCAATTAATCCTCCAATAGAACAGCTTCAACAGTCCCAAGTAATAAGATTGCTAATTGACCCTCTTTCAGTAATAACGCCACTCACAAAGGCAGAAAGCGGAAAAATAATTTAGTTTGTTTCGCAGTTACAAAAATTTCAGTTGTTGTTAAATTGGTCTGATTCAAAAGCCTTACAGACCACGTCGCTTTTGGCCCATGGAGTGTTTCGCCCCTTTTTTGAGGATCTGGATCCTTGGATTACAAATTTGTCAAGTTTAAAACGTGAATTACTTGTAGCATATGCCCCAGGCAAAACAGTAGGCAAAATGGTTGCAGAGTTTCTAGGCGCGATTCAATTTAAGGATGAAAGGGTATATCTGTTCTATAGAAGGATGCAAAAATTAGGAAGGTCATTTAGGGTGTCCTTAGAAGCCAGGGATGATGGTGTAGTTCTTGGAAGATTTGCTCTAAATTTATTCAAGGAGTGGATCAGACCGTCATACAAACGGTATTTGTTAGAGAATAGTGCAGAATTTTTTTTTTGTTTAATTGATGCGTATAAGATTGCAATATAATATGAACAGATAGAACAGATAGTGGGGAAAGGAGACACGTCTTCTTTTTCCGATGAATTTCTTTTTGCGCTGACGAGGGTGAAATTTGGACTCAATGATAATGAGAAGGCACTGCGAGATGGTACTGAGTCCTCGCAGGGCGGTTTGGCTACCCAGGAAAAGGGAGCTGGTTTTGAGGTCCCGTGGGATGGTACTGATGCCTCACGGGATGGGTTTTTTTGTTGCACTGCGAGATGGTACTGATTCCTCTCAGGGGGGTTTGGCTACCCAGGAAAAGGGAGCTGGTTTTAAGGTCTCGTGGGAAGGTACTGATGCCTCACGGGATGGTTTTTTTTGATGTACTGCGAGATGGTACTGAGTCCTCGCTGGGGGGTTGGGCTACCCAGGAAAAGGGAGCGGGTTTTAAGGTCCCGTGGGTTGGTACGTATGCCTCTAGGGTGGGTTTTTTTTTGTTGCACTGCGAGATGGTCCAGAGTCCTCGCCGGGCGGTTTGGCGAACCAGGAAAAGGGAGCTGGTTTTGAGGTCCTGTGGGCTGAGGTTGATGCCTCACGGGATGGTTTTTTTTTGTTGCACTGTGAGATGGTACTGATTCCTCGCAGGGCGGTTTGGCTACCCAGGGAGAGGGAGATGGTTGTAATATCTCGCGAGATGAGGTTGATGCCTCACGGGATGGTTTTAATGCGTAGCGCTAATAGTTATGTAGAGATATCAACAGTAGTACTGCCATTTGTCGAACCACAAGTTAGTAGAGAAAAACCAAATAGGTCAAAACCGAGGCGTTCCGCAGCAATAAAACCCCAAGGATTGTATTGGAAATAATATCTTAACGTCATTGCAGCATGGTAAGCCAATAAAACTACAATGGTTTACATATATCTATTCCATTATTTATAAGTTTATGCAATTTCATTTATTTGTCGCCGGTATTTTCAGGATTAATTAGCCTTTCTCGGTCATTCCTTTTGCCCTAATTCAAACTTTATGCATAATCCCAACTTTCCTTGTCCTCATCAAATTCAGGGGTATGGGGAAAAAGTCTATTTTAAAGTATACAGATAAAAGTGAAATGTTAAAATATCCAGTTTCCGACTACGGTTGTTAGTGTGGTTCGCTTATACTATGTAAGTTTTTACTTATGCAAGTATTGTGTAGTGTTTATATTATGTAATTGTTTACTAGTTTATGCTGTAGAATGTTAGTAGGCGAGAAGTGAATAATTTGGGAAGGGAATGTTTTGAATTCAATTAAAGTTTGGGGGTTTAATGAGAAGGGGATAAACCAAATTTGGAAAATTTAACTTAAAACAGGGGGGAGAATCTGTAACGTATTTAACATCAATTCGAGAAGAATTTCCGGGTATCTCATTTCTTAGTTAGTTGGGCATTTATGCGTCAACGATAGCGGTCCAGGGGGGAGCTCTTGGGACTAAAGCTAGTCGTGGGAAAGGGGTCGTTTTCAGGCCTGGAACTTCCGTTCCAGGAAAGGTACATTCTTGGCTCATTTCTAAAGGCAGCCCATCTTTTGCCTTCGTCGTAGTTAGTTGTTCTTGTGCTACCTTATTTTCTCTATGTGTATTCTCACGTTATTTAATAAAGACCATGTACCAACGTTTATCGTCTATCTTTGGAATTTACGTAAACCATCACATCTGCCAGGATAAAAAGGCATATAAACAAAGAACTTAAATAGAGGTTTACACAAATATATGTCTAAATTTTAATCACTATACAAACATTTTAGTAAAAAAAGATAATGAAAGTAAAAGAGCAAAGTAAAAGAAAGTCAAGTAAAAGAAGTTAAAAGAAGTGACTGCTCTAGAACGAAGAGTTTAAATGACTGAGCCTGTTTACATAATGTAAATGTATGTATCAAATGGATATAATGGTGTGTAGCCAATAATATATATAAGCTACATATACTCAAGTCTAGCTTATAGAGAAAATATTAAAAGTTGTAGTATTTACATCCCTCTATACTTTTTTTTAAAGTATGTATACATACCTTTACACAGACTTAAACACACTTAATAGTAAGCTTACTTAAAAGTAAGCTTTGAAACGCACTTAACAGAGTGTACTAACTTAAGACACTCAAACATACTTAGACACAGACGCAGATATCGGTGCTTGCATTATAATTAGACTTGGATTACTTTTACTATTCAAACAAGTGTACTCTTAAGTAGGCTTCCTTCCCTCGATACTTCGAAGGGACATGAAAAAGTAGAAGCAGAAGGATGCATATTTAAGAAAAATACTTCGAAAATATTATTTAGAGATACACTCTATAGTGTACATTTGGTAGGTGGATTTCGGAAGGCGTTGAAGAAAATATGTGGAAGAATATTTTCCACATTTTTGTGGATATTTGTGTGGAACCAGTCTCACATCCGCCCCCCCCCTTCTTTAAGTGCCCGTTTCCTAAAAAAATCTTTTTAAATGCCTATTTTTCTTTGTGGCTCTTTATACGGAGCACACACCCACAGTTCTTTGCATCTTGGCTTAGCAACTATAGAATTGCTAAAAACCAAAGATGTTCTTTCCTTTTTTTGCTCTTTAGTAGTTCACTTTGAATCCTAAAACTTATGAAATATAAAGATAATTGAAAAAGGATGCATAAGGCATAGGGTAGTATCTTTAAGGGAGAGAGCTAAAAATCAATACACACGAAAAAAAAAAGGTGAACAAAATTTCATGGGGGACATATCCCAGAGAAGGCACTGGGCCCCTGAGGTTTCAATATTCTATAAGTAGGCTACTTTAGTAAGGCATGTCCAAAGAAAATTGTTTACCGATCATATTATTTATCATATTGATCTATAAGAGAGTATCCACTTTGTTGGCTAAAAACCTAATTATCTTCATCGAAAAATTTGTATTTTGGAACACCAGTCAAAAGCGCCATTGTCATATGGGACACTTCCACCAGAATTAAACCCTCAGAAGGCCACATTTAAACTTCTTTTAGGAATTTTAACACATTCATACGATAGAAACAAATTGCCTAGATCAGTAAAATGTTGCAAGTTAGTGCAAATTATGTACAAATGAAAGCATTTTTTGGGGAGGGGCTAAAATTTATGATGAGGGAAAGCTTATAAAAGCCGAAAAACAAGGAAGCATACGGATATAGGGAAAACAAAATCTCTCGGGAGTCGGTAGGTACAAATACACCCCGGTTCTCTTTTATGTGCACCTTGATCCGATTCTCGTAATAAAAAGTGCCATAGAAAACAGCAATAGCTAGTCTAGTCACATTTACTTGTCCGTTTAACAATGAATTTTGAACGTACCTGCCATGACTTCCTATCATAACTAATTTTGCACGAAAATGAATGAAATAATGGCCATAGTGTTCCGTTGCAAAATCCGTTATAAAATTCTTCGAAGTCATTCTCAGGGATATTAACTGGTATAACCTAAAACAAAAAATTCAAGTTACTAATCATTTAAATTCCCTAACTTCTGTGTTTTATCGATCAAAATCAAGAATACTCAAGAATAAAGGCATATCGCTCTAAAGAGGTGTTTTTATTGAAGATAATACTGAATACCCTTAACTATTAAAGAAGCCGATTCACCTTACACGGAGTGATCGTAGGTGCAGAAAACCCTATTTTTACTCCATATTATGTATCAGTGCTCTGAATTACTGATGCATAAGCGATGTGTATTTGAACCAAAGGAGCGTGGCCCACAGGACCTCGACAAATGGTGTCTACTACTACTATTGATACTAATAATAACTCATTAGGCCCGTTTTTTAGCACTAAGATCTTACATCTAAGATCTTACATCTTTCTGCAAAGATTATCGTTTTTTAACTCATCTTTGTTCTAAGATCTTACAGCTCACAGATGTTAGCAAAAAGTGTGAAGACCGCCACTGTTTTACCATATAGAACAATGATGAGAGAACTTTGATGATCTACTCATCATTGTTCTCACATTCTCAGACCGCTGATCAGAGCAGAATAATGAAAGACGTTTGCACAAAAACAGCCAAAGATGTAAGATCTTTGTTCAAAGATTTCACTTTTAAGCGTTTTCTGACAAAAGATGTAAGATCTTAGCACATTGATGAGTGAAAAAACAGGCCTATTGCAGCACAAAGCCCACTGAGACCAACACAGCATGTAGTCATGTCAGTTTCTTGGCTATATTTGTTTCAAGGGTCACCACCCCTTGATGGGGCTCCAGGTGCGGCATTATTCGCCAACGCTCATGCAATATTTATTATCATAATTTACCTGGTTAGATTTTAGGCCAGCTGTCGGTGATTTGTCATCATCACTTGCCTCGGGAACTTTTTCGTGACCTCCTAAATCAAACAGTCCAGACCAACCTATCCACTTGCCATTGCACTTGCTGACCACTGGTGCTACTGCTGTCACCAATCCTCCAGCGCTGAAAATAAGTTATCATTTTCTATAAAACATCAGCAATCATCAACAATTGATTATTCAATCAATAAATATCTTTATTGCCCGAAAAAACACACAAGGGTTCAATACGGAGTAGATGAAGAAAACAAAAGAAAGAAGAACACACTCACAAAATAAAAACTATACTACCGAGCAGGGCCGTATCCAGGATTTTTGTTCAGGGGGGGTTTTACTAATTTTTGACTTTTTTTTTTTGGGGGGGGGGGGTTTGATAATTTTTTACTAAGTTTTAGAATAATTTTACTTATTTTTACCTAGGTTTTACTAATTTTCTACTTATTTTAGAGTCGGTCAAAAATTTCGGGGGGGGGGGGGGTTCAAACCGGGCAACCCCCCTGGATACGGCCTTGCTACCGAGAATAGATTCAAATATTTCTACTAAAACATAGCAGGATGGAGGCTGTTTGTCCTATCAAGCCTAGAAAAATAGTGACCGCGACGTTGCTCAGCCATGGTTAGTGGCTCAGTAAACCCATATGCTGATACTAGATTTTTATTTAGTCCATTGGGGTATGTACAAAAGACAGTTCACGAAACGAAAATCTATGGATCTAATAGTCTTTTCTATTAGTAGCCGTTAATTTATTCAAAAATAGAGTCAATGCCAGGACATGGGGCATCGCAAAAGAGTTGTACACAGGGGCGAGAATATACTTGCTATAGCAAACTTTACAGCAAACAAGCACACAAAACGCTTTTCTAAGTTTCTCACTTAGATGAAAGATAAGGAGTGCCCTTGTCGTTTTTACACTATCCTCTATCGGAGGACCGAGGTACTTAATACAAGCAGATAACTGAAACCTATGATTTCCTAACTGTACGAATCCTACATCACCAACAGATTTGCCGAAAGTAAGGACCTCGCTCTTCGAAGCATTAAAATTGAGACCAATTTCGGCATGCTCCTTACTAAGCACAGAAAAATTCTCCTCGACAGACGATACAGTTCTACTTAAATTCAGGATGTCGTCAGCGTAATTGTGTATGGAAAGGTCCAAACCTCTAAAAACAAAACTAATTCTAGCCTTTTTCTGGGGTGCAACCACACTATTATTATATAATGGTGGCGAAGTTACACCACCCTGGCGGATTCCTTTCCAAACTCGAATTACGGCTTTACATATTACGTAACCATGATGAGTAGGTACTTTCACGACAATACATAATCTCGCATGCACATTTTTAAATACCCGCACAACTGAACGATTGAGACTTCGCTGCTGCGCACTATACAGCAAATGGGAATGCACACTAGAATCGAAAGAACGAGACATCATGAGCCACAAGGACGAGAAACTCGGCATTATTCTCTATATTCATCAGAACGTTGGCAAGTATATAATGCACGTGTTCCCGACTTTAGCCTTCCTTAAATTCAATTGATTTAGAACTGACTTTTTGAGCAGCTTTCACATCGTGCAACAGGGATGATGCGTCAATTGCATAAAAACGAGGTTTTCATGGCTTACTTATCTCTCAATGCACGACAAATATGAATAGAAGTGACAACTTGGGTATACTTAGGGAATGTGGCGGAATGATCAATGAGCCAAACTCAAAGGCGCTACTGCTGGACAAGCCTCTTTTCTAAGCTTCATATTCAGTGTAACATACTTTACTTGTGAAAGAAAAGCAAGATTTTGGGTCTCCTCAGCCAATCCCAAATTTTAGATAAAAATCAGCTTCGATCATGCATTAAAACTCGCAGCACGCCTGCTAGAATATGCAGATATTCGTCTTTCCAGCTCATGAGAAAATTGTATCACAATTCCGCATTTCGCATATGGTGAGAATCAAGCATTACACACAGTTTAAACAAAGAAAAGCAAGAATAGCTGGAATATAAGTGCTTTGAATTTAAGCAGAGAATCGGGGACTACAGAGCAAACCAAATTTACATATGAGGTACAAAACAACACCTCACCAGACAAAATACGAATTTTTAATAATTTCTTAACACATTGATTTTCTCCTGCAAATGTAATTTAGATGTACAAAAAAGAGCAAGTGTAAAAGCTTCTTAATATTGCACGGATATGCATACCCTACTCGGGGCAATCAGTTTAAAAAGAAATATATAAACTGGAATCCCTCAAATATAAATTATGCTACAAGTATTCATACGTGCGGAAACGCGAATACTTTCAGGTTTTTTTGTCATGGTATCTTCAGGGAGTGTCATTATTTTGAAAGGAACATTGACTATTTTATAACGAAAATTCACTGAATAAGGAATTTTATGAAGGTCCTTGGAAGTTCCTATACATGTAGAAAGGGAGAAGGGAAATAATAATCCTTACTCCACGAGACACGTCCAAAGGCCCTGACAATATGAAAATTTACTAAACTAAATATAGTTCCGACATCTCTTGAAATCCGCACAAGATAGGTGCATCTTTGTCACGTACATAAGACCCTAAGTGGTATGTCATTATCGCTATCTTTAAGAATTTACGAATAGGAAACTTAACTATTTCCATAAAAATGAAATAAATAAATGACATTTGTTCACTAAGTAGTTGTTTTTTTTCAATCGGCTTTTTCTTAACTTTTCACTTAGTAAAAGTTAGGGGGGAGGGGCAGAGTTAGAGGGAGAACTGTAAACCTCCGGGCAAGGATGCTCAACCACAGAGATTAAAACGGCACCCTTGTTATGCTTCCCAGCCTTTCCACTCCAGAAATGGCACCGAAAATTGCCGTACGGCATTATGGGACTTTACAAAGGGCTTATAAAGACAAAATTGTTCAATTCACTAGCTTTTAATTAAGTAGCTACAGGCAAAGACGAATCAATAGAAAAATCTTAGGGAGGCCCAGCGTGAAAAGGTCACCAATAATTGACCAAAATGACAAGTTTATTTAAAAAAAGGATACTTGTGTGATATAGCGACCACACTTTGTAACCTGAGCGACCACACTCAAGAAGTGAAGTTCAGTTAATCATATGACAAAATATGATAAAATATAATACTTTAGTAACAAAATTATGGAAACTACAACAGAGAATTATGGAATGTAGGCCGCCCAGAACGCATATATTAAATACCTCACCTAGCCAACTCTATATAAAAATAACTTAATTTATTTTCTGCCCGCTTTACAAATGGAGACAAATAAGCGGAGTAAAAAGAAAAGAAGAAAAAAACACTCAGCAACAAGTACAAAATATTTACACTAACTTACAATTGCAGTGCAAGAGGAGTTAGAGGTGCGTCAGCAAGAAATTGCATATATCAAATATTTAATGACAATATACCCTAATAGTAGTTTATCTCACTCAGGGTAAGCTGATTATCTCCGAGTGTACATAGAAAACCAGTTTTAGCCTATTACAGATCAAGAACAAAGTGTGGTCGCTATATCATATAAGTACCAAAAAAAGAGTAAAAAAGGAAAAAATGAAATGAGGGCACCAAAGAAATCTAGGGAGGGGCCCTTTCTGGCAGGGTCCTTCCCCTGGATCCACTCCTGGTGCAAGAGATAGTAGCTTTTAATTTAGTCAATAAACATCTCTCTGGGATAGCCCGCTAACCATAGTATAAAAAATTCAAACTTAACTATATAATGCTAGCAATTATAGCAAAATGTATCTTTTACTTAAGGTTAAATACCTTTAATCTGCTTGCAAGTCGCTCCGATAGCCTCGCAGTATAATGTTTAATATTTATACTGTAGCAAAAGCACCCCAAATCTCAAGTTTTCAAACTCCGCCCAGCCACTATCTAGCTATTGAACCTCCAAGGGTCTTTTAATTTCAAACTTGACAGTAATTGCTTGCAGTGAAAAAGAAAAAAAAAACTATTTCCTCGTTTTTCAAGATTGAGGCTAAGAATCTTCTGTTTAGGGTTTTAGACTATTAAATTTTTTTATTCTTTTAGAATTTGCCTTTCCCGGCATTTTGACCCTCTTCGGGCAAAAATTAAGGTCTTGTGACATAAAATGATAGAAAATACTACTCTGCCAAATGAGGGGCATATTGTCAAAAGGAGGGGCTCAAAACCTTTTGTCTAGAGTTTTAGACTATGAACAATTGATTAGCCCTCTGAGAATTCATATGGGATTTTGATCCTCATTTGACAAAAACTGATGTTTTGTGGCACAAAATAGCAGAAAACACCGCTCTGATTTTGCACAATCTCATAGACTACTAAAAAAAACATTAAAAACGGTTATTTCTTTTCAAGTGTGTCATCCTCTATCTTTTTAGGATGACTGATTAGATACGATCCCCCCTGGGAAAAAAAAACAGAAAAAAAGGAAAATACCGCATGACACCAAACATAGCATTTTTCTTTGTCATTTCTGGAGTAGAGGGGTTGCTAAATGACAATTGTACCATTGTAATATCCATGGTCGAAAACCCAAAAGCAGAGGTTTACAACAGGCGCTCTTGCATACTCCCCCTCAAGCCACCTTAATATCTGAAAACTGGAAACGACTCTTTAAAAAAACTGCCTGATGAAAAATATCAGTCACTTATTTTCATTTCCACGCAAATAATTAAATTTTTTATGTGCAAATTCACAAAGACACCGATAACAACAAACCCCTCGGACTCTCCATTCATGTGACAAAGAAGCACACATCCTTTAGCAAATTTCAGGGGAGATAAGAATTATAACATATATTTAATGCTCTATACAATAAATTACAATTTTTATTGCGTATATTTACAGAATTAAAAACGACCAAAAAATAAATTTAAAAAAAAGAAAGTTTTTTACGAGAGTAAAGAGCAAAGTTGAAACTCAGTATGATTAAAACTTATTGCTTAAGATGTATCTACATAATTATATCAAATAAACAGAGTAGAGACATTATTTAAAAGCATGTAGAATTCTGTAAAATAGCAGCTTACTGATAACTGAGCTTGCTCGAGGTTTTTAGAGTATTATAATTGTATGCTAAAATCTATCGATATCATAGTCGGATAGATGAGTCTTATATTTTCTGCATGCTACGTATAAAACTTTCTGCTTTTAACAGAACATATTCAATTCAATTCAAACTTTTCATTTCCTCCGAATACGAAGAGTGAAAAAAAAAAAAAAAAAAGTGTTTCTTTTTTGGACAATTTTTGTGTTCAATAAAATACTAGTTTTTAAAATTCGACAGATACTGGAAAATAAACAAGTCAGTTTATTTGGTACTTCTGTACTATCTGTAACACACGCGAAAAGCGAAGTTTGGTTAATGCTAATGAAATAAAACAAAATAGGATGAAAATATGATAGTTTAGAAACACATTTCGGCTATATATTTGCACGTTAGGGGGGGGGGTGCATAAAATATGTTAAATACATAACCTAACCGCTATAGATAAATGGGTACTGGTGCATTATAACGACACTTGTAAAGAAGTCAATTTTAGGTAAAGCTAATGAAATAAAATAAAATAGGATGTATATATAATAGTTTAGAAACAAATTTGGGCTATATATTTGCACATTTGGGGGTGGGGGGGGGATAGCATAGCATAAATTAAATACGTAACCTAACCTAACCTAGGTACCTTCCCCCCCTCTAACCCCAAAAAAACAACTGTTTAAATATCGTAAACACAATGAAAACTACGCTTTGCATTCCATTTCTCAATAACGGTCTCTTGAAAATAACCTGTCTGGCGGGTTTCGCCTCTCATTAGTATTTAAAAGTGTCGCTATTATGCACCAGTAACGATAAATGATTGCAAAGCGTTGTTTCTCAATGAGTTTACAATATTTAAACGATTGTTTTTTGGGGTTTAGGGGGGAAAAAGGTACCTAGGTTAGGTTGGGTTACGTATTTAATATATGCTATGCTTTATGCCCCACCCCTTAATGTGCAAATATATAGCCCAAATTTGTTTCTAAACTATTATATATTCATCATATTTTATTTTATTTCATTAGCATTAACCAAACTTGACTTCTTCGCGGTGTCCGCATAATGCGCCAGTACCTTATTATGCAACTATTTTGAAAGTTCTGTGTACGAAACAAAGAACTAGATAACTATGTTAAAAAAAATAGTTGTGAGTTGTGAGATGTATTTTTTATAATGTGGGTTGCGAAACACTTTTAAACTTCATACAGGGTCACAAAACTTTGGTAAGCGCTGGTATAGCATAAATACGATACTTAGAAATATACACAGAACTCGAGGTAAATTCTTAAAATATAAAGTCAGAGAGGAAGTTTGATTCCAGGAAAATTAATTTAAGCTGCAGCTTTCAGAAAAATAATACATCTATTTGTTTAGAATAAAAACCTAGCCAGTCCAGAAATGAAGCTGCCCCTAGGTTGGAAAAGTGAATTCATAGGAACAACAACCTTAGAAACTATTTTTAACCGTCGCCTTATTTTTGTATTTAGTTTGAAAAATCCAAAACTATCTGAAATTTAAGATTTCTAGATATTACTTCCTCAAGCGCATAAGAAATTATTGAAAATAGATAATATAGAGCGCAACATCAGGTTAAAGATTCTGTTTATTTGGGTGTTAAGTTTAGTGCATTAATGGGGGTGTCTAGGCATTTAGATGATTAAATAAAAAAAACAAATTTTTTTAACTGAAAGTAAGGAACGACATTAAAACTTAAAACGAACAGAAATTATTCCGAATATGAAAGGGGCTGTCCCCTCTTCAACGCCTCGCTCTTTACGCTAATTTTTTTTTTAATGTATTAAAAAATAAAGTTTTGAGACAGAGTCAAACTTTAGCGTAAAGAGAACGTTGAGGAGGGGACAGTCCCTTTCATATACGGGATAATTTCTGTTCGTTTTAAGTTTTAATGTCGCTCCTTACTTTCAATTAAAAAAAAAATTTTTTTTTTAATTTAATTTCTTAAAATTTTTGAATTAATGCAGCTTTGATTTTGGGGCACCGTACATGAATAATTAAAACGAAATTTGCATATTAATTTTACTTTTTCGGCTAAATGGCTTTGTCGAAAATTTTTTCTGACGTAACTTACGAATTAACTTACATAACGAACTTCTATATTCGTATGTTTTTATTACGTATATTAGTGAGTTCGCCCCCTAGTTAATACCTCGCTCTTTACGCTAAAGTTTGAATTCTATTCGAATCACAAACCCCTGAATCACAAAGGGCGGTTAATTAGAATAGATAGCTCTTTTTAAAGTACTAAAAAAACTTTAGAGTAAAGAGCGAGGTATTGAGAAGGGGGCGAACCCCTCATATAAGTAATAATTTCTGTTTGTTTTAAGTTTTGATGTTGCTCCTTACTTTCAGTTGAAAGAACTTGTTTTTTTTTATTTAATTTCTGGTCGATTTTTAAATAATGCTGGGAAATCCGGCACCCCCTTCATAGAAATTTCCCTTTCCCTAAGGAAAGATCCTCCCCGGTAACCCTGCTCCTCTGACCCCCCACCAGAAGAAAATCCCTCCTGAAAACGTCTGTATACTTCCCATTAACCAATACTAAATGTAAACAATGGGCAAAGTTCATGACTTGCAGCCCTTTCTGGGGGATTAAGTCATCCTCAAAGACATATTTATTAGATTTTCGACTATACTGAACAAAACAGTTATCTTAAAATTTTGATCGGGTGACTTCGGGAAAAAATGAGCGTGAGAGGGGCCAAGTTGCCCTTCAATTTTTGAGTCACTTAAAAGGGCACTACAACTTTTAATTTCCGTTCGAATGAGCCTTCTCACGATATTCTAAGACTACTGGGTCGGTACGATAACCCCTGTGGAATAAAAAAACAACAACAAATAAACCCGCATTCTTGATTTTTCATCTGGCAAAAAATACAAAATTCCATAGTTTTGCAGATGCAGCTCGAAACCTCAATTGTAGTGTTTTATGGTATGCTGAATTTGATGGTGTGATTTTTAATTAAGTTCTATGACTTTTAGGAGTTGTTCCCCTTTGTTTAAAATAAGAAAAAATTTCTCAGGCCCGTAACTTTTGATCGGTAAAAGACTCAAGAAAAATGAATCACATTTTCAGAACTAATACAGAAAAAAAACTGATAACTGTCAAGTAGGTGAATTTCTAAGACTTAGAAATCAGAAGAGGGTTAACATGGAAGCCTGGCCAAGGGCGGATCCAGGACCTTTTTTAGGGGGGGGGGGGCAAAATAGGTTGACCGATAAACTTGCGTTAGGAGCAAGTTTAATTAACGCAAAATTGTGTTAATTAAGTAAATTACACGGGAGAGCAAGCCCCCCCCCCGCGTTCCGCCACTGAGCCTGGTAATACCTTTCGAAAGTATTTTTTTGGTCCTAGATTCATTACTGAAAGTTTCATTTTCCTAACCTAACCCCTTTCCAAGATAGCAAAAAGTAGCTAAACTAGAATTTTACCATTGTAATTTATTAGCCTAATAATATTTTTAACTAATCATAGAACAAGCTATCTAAACATCCATGTTGTACTTTCATTTCACAACTGATGACCTACGCCACGAACATTAGGGGTGGGGGTTCATAAAGTCTCCACCCTTCAGAATGTTTAGAATTCATTGCCTGTTTCATATAACCGTTTTTGGTGACTTCTCCCCCACCCCTGCTGAGATAGCGCCCTCTCAAATTAAATTCCCGTGTACATGCATGGCTGAAATTTGATTTTTTTTTTTTTTAAAGACTTATAGATCTAAATGTCACTCAAACAAAGGCACATACCTGTGAGATCGCTGAAGAACACCATTCGAACCTCGCTTTAGAACAAAAGGAAGTCGGTTCGAGACAACAATAAGAGAACTATTTCCTTCCTGTGCCGGGTTATTAAAACTTAGGGCTCGCTCCAGTTTCTCTCCAAGAGGTGCCATATTCACAGTCTGTATGTTGAATTCAAAATGAAGAATTTCAAAGGGTACTCGGGTATACTAATCAACGTTGTTGACTTATTCATTCTCAATTCTCGTAACTAATAACAATATTTGACGGAATTTAGACATATCTGACCAAAGAAAGTTATAATTTTCTTTCGTAATGGAATTGTAACATAACAATAATTAACATTGTAATTAATAAAGCTAAAATAGAGCCTGTTCCGAAAACCCTTTTAGCTATCAAACGGTAAGCACAAAAAAGTCAGTTCCTTTCTTCTCTTGCAAAAAATAGTGTCACTAACTGTAGGTGGTATATTATTTTTCTTTATGGGGGGGGGAGGGGTGGGGTCAACTACATTACAAGATACAGAAACTGCGACATATGCAAAAATAGATAAAACAGCAGGGGATTGCTAGGTGGAACTTTGCCAGCAGACCCCCTTCTTTATACATATTGTTATGATAAGAGTATTTGTAATACATTTGTAAAAAACAGCAAAAAATAAGTAAGTGATCGGTGGCATCCATAGATGGGTTGCCATGTTATACTCCAGAATACGTAGAAAAAATATTGCAGCGTGAGCAATTTTACCATTAAACGGATTAAGTTAAACCAGAAGAGATCTTTTCTGTAATTTAGCACCCGTTTTCCACCGAATAACACTCTTGGGTATAGACCCAGAACAGCCCCTCCTCTGGGGCTGTCAACTGATCAAGTATTATTTAAAATTAAACAAACGTTATTCACAGGGGCTATTCTGCAGAATTATTTTTATTTGGGGGGGGGGGACAAGAGGGCTCTATATTCGTATAGTCAGGGGGCATGGGATATATAGTAATTTTTTATCCAGATTATTGGGAGGGGCAACTGCTCCCTTGCCCCCTTCCAAACAACAACCCTGGTTATTCACATTCTAGACTGGGACGAAGACTCAAATAAATTTCGCTATCTTTACTGTGAGTTGCACGAGCCCTGAGTTTTCATTTCACTAATGCAGAGAGTACTTTAGGAGGGGGGGGGGGGGTTGAACGAACCAGGTCACTCCCAAATCTTATGATCTTTAAAATTTAATTTTAACGCAATTCATGCAATTTTGCGGTTACGATAAACACTTCTAAAAATAAAATAAAAGAATAATAAAAATACTAAAGGCACTACGCCATGGGCACCCATATGGGGGGGGGGGCAGGGCTGAATGATGCTACCTTATTTTTATATTTTTGTTCTGAGATTTCTATTATAAATCATTAAAAGTGCCAATTAGATTAGGTTTGCCCCCCCCCCGGGCCGTCAGCGTCTGGGCGCCCATGCACTATGCATCTAAAATTTGGGGTATGGCCTATTCTATTTTCTTTCGTGTTAGTATTTAAGGGTGCTTGGTTTTAAAATGGTTGAAATGAAGGTGATAATGTTTAGGGAAGGGGCAGTTTAAGAAGAGGAGCATCTAAGCCATCTACCATTAGTTCTTTCATTTTTAATATCCCAGCTAGGTGTGCAAAAATTGTAAATTTTTAAGGCTACTTTTATTCATAAAAAGATTAAGGCTGATTTTGTCATGCTAAATTTGCAGTGTAGTTTAATGTTTTTATTTTTGCCCCTAGAGAACTCTTTGTCTATGTGACAAAGTTGCACATAACTCATGTGAAAGTTTAAGGGAAGTAGGAAGTAAAACCTATATTCAAAGCTCTATTTTAACAAAAACCCTTGTTTATTTCTTTAGTTTCATCGCCTAAGGTGGACACGAATCTTTTGGTCACTTTATTCAGTTTATTTGGAAAAAGTGTAGCCTAGTAAACGACACAGCATTCGCACGGGATTCTGGTATATGGATAGTTCTTCTGGGCTTGGTTTGTTTTGACGGGCGTTTTCGGGCTGAAAAACCTCTTCCTAGCTAATTTATCTACTATGGGCGGCCTCCCCGTAGTAGCATAATATTTGTAGGCATGAATATATAATGAGTCAGAGGCAATAGGCTTGAGACTGTCTGTGCAGGATTTCGAATCTTGTTGATAGAAGAGCATCGCCAAGTGCTGAAAACCAACTTTGTGACAAAGATGGCCCAGGATTGCACAAAGCCTTAATTCATACGGGAGGTCCCAGGAACTTCTTGCTGTCCGGTTCTAACCCGGCTTAAGCGCTTCGGTGTAACCTTGACAAGATATGTTATCCTGTCCTGCACTGGTATCGGGGATCATTGATTTTCCTGAGCCCATAAAAGTTTCAATGACTTAAAGAACATGAAAATTGGAACTTGGAATGTTACGACGTTAAAAAATGACTATCGTATCTACATTTTGACTGACGAATTCAGACGATTGGAACTGGACTTATTAGGAATTTCAGAAACTCATATCCCGGGGGTAGGAAGCATGAAGTGAGGTGATGTAGAGTTTTTTTACTCAGGCAGGAAGGATGGGGCACAAAGACAGGGAGTAGGGCTCATGATGAATAAGGAAGCTGCTAGGTCTTGTTTAGGCTGGGAAGGTATTAATAATAGAATACTAATTGCTCATATTATGACTAAAAATTTCAGGGTATCAGTTACAGTAGTATATGCCACTGTAGAGCCGACTGACGGAGATACTAGTGATTCAGATGAATTTTGCTTACAGTTACAGCAGTAAATAGACAGGATCCCAGGTAGAAATACATATTTTTACTAGGATATTTTAACGACCAGATCGGGCAAGATCGGGCAAGAAAAATGTTATTCTCTTTTCAGTGAAAATACAAAAAATGGCATTTTCAAAGGAAACGCCCAAAAAAAGGTTTTGAAAAATCTAGCGGGTGGAAACTCTAGGGAATAGGCTTACATCCCCTCCTCTTCCCACATACTGGTAACAAAGAAAATAGTGGGCAACTACACTACTTAACAAAGTTGCAATTTAATTCAAAATTAAGCTTGTAAAGGCTCAATTCAAATCTCATGATCACATCAACATGCTTCTATTTAGATTCATATAGAGCATAAAAAAGACGTTTCCAGTGGTGATAACTCTTTGAGTTCAAGGCTATCTTGTTTTCATAAATTTCTAGCACGTAACAAACATGTGTTGGAGAACAACAAAAAATATAAAAAAATATTTCCATACAGGAAGTTATGTTCTATTAATTACGAACTGTCGTTGTACTCATGGCAAGGCTCGTTCAAATCTTGGCTAGCATATATTTTTAAATAGTATTTCACTTTCTAGTACCCTACAAGCGGTAAAGAAAAAAGAAGAAAAAGAGGCTCTTCAGTGCTTACATGGAAAAAAGTGATTTTCCTTGTTGTTCACGAGAGGGACTGTATTTCTCCTGCATAGGGGTTTTGACTTTAGCGACTCCAATGATATAATTTTTATTTCCAAGGGTCAGTTTTATTAAAACGTGCAAGTCCAAGAAGAAAAAATAATGAAATTTACTTTCTTATAAGATGTTGAAAATAAGAATTTAAAAATTCTTTGCAGCGTTGTGGCAGCAAAAATACTGGAGTGATAACAGAAATCCTCATCAGTTATATTAAATATGTATATTGAATCCCATTAGGATTGATATTCTTCAAGTTTCTAAAATATGAATATATTTCATACAGAATAATATTTCTCAAGCACTTGAATTTTCTTTTTATCTAAAACTACTCAAAGATGCCAAGGGTGATTGGCCTCGTGTTTTTTTTATAATTGTATAATAAAAACAGTTTTTAACTGAAAGTAAGGAGCAACATTAAAATTAAAAAACAAAAACAAATTATATTTTATATGAGGAGGGCTGCCACCTATTCAATCCCTCTCTCGTACAACACTATAAATAATAGTAGATATATATGTTATACTTTGCCGAGACGTATATGAACCACTGAAGCGTATCAGGCTGAATGAACTTTATCTAGGTCAATCTCTAGGGCACTCTTGAGGTTGAACGAACTTTATCTAGCTCATTCTCTATTGAGGTTATACTTTGCCGGGACGTATTGGAACCACTGAAGCGTATCAAGCTGAATGAACTTCATCTAGGTCATTCCCTAGAGCACTCTTGAGGTTGAACTAATTTAATCTAGGTCAATCTCTATTGAGGTTATACTTTGCCGGGACGTATAGGAAGACCGGAAGCGTATCAAGTTGAATGAACTTTATCTAGGTCATTCCCTAGGGCATTCTTGAGGTTGAACGAACTTTATCTAGGTCATTCTCTATTGAGGTTATACTTTGCTGGGACGTATAGGAACCACTGAAGTGTATGAAGTTGAATGAACTTTATCTAGGTCTTTCCCTAGGGCACTCTTGAGGTTGAACGAACTTTATCTAAGTGATTTTCTATTGAGGTTACACTTTGCCGGGACGTATAGGAACCACTGAAGCGTATCAAGTTGAATGAACTTTATCTAGGTCATTCTCTATTGAGGTTCCATTTTGCACAGACGTATAGGAACCACTGAAGCGTATCAGCTTGAATAAACTTTATCTAGGTCATCCCCTAGGGCACTCTTGAGGTTGAACGAACTTTATCTAGGTCATTCTGTATTGAGGTTCCATTTTACACAGACGTATAGGAACCACTGAACCGTATCAGGTTGAATGAACTTTATCTAGGTCATCTTTGGACTTAGAAATTAATCAACTTTTTTTTATGTATCTTAAAATGACATGAAGTATGCCTGCGGCTGTACCAATCGTACTCTATGCTTACTCATATACAAGATGCTGCTTTCCCACTGGTACTCTATGGTCGGTTATCGACACTACGCTTCTGTACCATTTGAGAACTAAAGTTACATCAATCAACTACATAGCAGATTTTAACAAGGATCAAAGTGTTGAGTTAGAAACATCTTTTTATTGTGACTGTGCTATTTGTAATGGTCACTATCATGACTTCAGTAATTCATATGAGAGTAATGCAGCAAATTTAGAAATCATGGAAAATGAAATAGAAGAGGACAATCTGCAAGAAATGAGAAAAAGAATCTTTGATGAAATGGTGAGAAAAAAAGTAGGCTCATCAGTTTCTGCAGTGGAAGAGGCCGACCCATATCACAAGAAACAATACAAACAAAGTGCATCCTCTCCATTACAAGGAAGATCAGGAGAACAAGGAAGCTCTTACAAAAGGAAGTTCGATATGACAGAAAAGAAAGATCTAAAGAAGAGACAAACACAAGATAGATATCTCTACAGAGGGCACTATCAAGAGAGAACACGTAGCATTATTTTATGGAGCAGATTCAGAATGTCCCAAGTTGTTCAATGATATTAATAATGTATAATAGTATATAATTATACTAATATTCTGCATGTCATTATTTCATTAAAAATATATTATGCATTACCTTATTATGTGTTCATCATTTTCAGAGTATGCTAGCATATCAAAGGTTTAGAATGTCGGTATCAACTCGGTATCAATTCGGCATCAACATCTATTGTCAGATACATGGGATAACATTGACAAAATGAAATTGTCAGAGTGAAGTTTTTTTTTGAACTTTTTTTTATTATTTTTGAAACATGGTTTTTTTAAACTTTTTTTTACGTATCTTAAAATAACATGAAATATGATTGCGGCTGTACCAATCATTCTCTATGCTTGCTCATAAACACGACGCGGCTTTCCCAGTGATACTCTATGCCCGGCTATCGACACCAGCTACTTTACTGCATATATTAAATCAGTAATTTTTTCTACATTGGAAGGATTGACATCTGCATCATATTTTTGTTTAAAAAGTGAAGATAAATTATTCAACGAAAGTATGTGCACATGATAAAATCATCGTCGCGTTGAATGCTGACAAGGAGAAATATCTGAACTATGAAACAAGTCCAAGTGTTAGCACTATTGGAAATGTATGTGTACGTTGTCACGATAGCGAAGAGTTAAATTCCTTTGGAGCACCCAAGAAATTTCAATCGTGTAAATGGTGGATATGCGAGAGTAACATTACAAGAGAAGTTAGTGCTCAAAGAGAATGAAAAGATAAAAAAAAATCGTCGATAATCGGGGACAACTCCTTGCTACTGTTGCTGGTAACACATTACCTGCTGATACATCCTCTCTTCATCTTTCCGGCAGTAGCATTCTAAAGAAGACAATAAGAAAACAGGCATACTCCTTCACTAATATCATTAATCGTATATTGTCTATGTTCCAAAACTGTTATATATGTAAAAATAATGTTGAAATAGACAGTGAAATCACAGGCAAAATAAAAAGGGCATTGGCAGACAATATCATCAATGAATATAAAGATGAATTGATGGAAAGTTCTTTTGTTCAAGGAGTTGATGGGGGAAACATTCCAGTGAAACCTCTTGCTTTAACTGGAGGCTATGACATTTATGAGCGATACATGGGGTCTAGATGTTACAGTCAAAACTAGATAATATTCGTCTGCAATCACCATGATATACCTCCCAACCATTACTGTCACAAGAAGAACGTACCGCTCTTGAATAAGAGGATGTTAGACCAAGAATGTTTTTATTCATAGATATTAATAAGGTGTAATATACTATGTGTCATTATTGGAATAAAAGAAAATTCATTTACAACAGGTTGTTGTTTCGTTTATTTGTTAGGGGCACACTTTTTTAGACAATAGAAAGTATTTTTTTTCTTAACGTCATTACATTGATATTTTTTAAATAAAAAAAAAAAAACTTTGGATTTTGTATGCTGGTCATTATTTTTTTTTTTATTAAGTAGAACAGAATTTTTTGTGCGCTTGTTAGCAGTTTCATGAGGAGAAAAATCAATGTAAATGTTTCACGAAGAGAAAAAAACAACATGAACTTTGAAACATCAAGAGAATGTAACAGTGACGATGTAAACCACGACGAGCACATTACTGAAATAATCCAACTCTTACATTTCAACGAAAAAAATCAAAAATGAACTTTGAAACATCTTCAGAATGTAACAGTGACAAGGTAAACCACGACAAAACAGTACTGAAATATTCCAACTCTTACATTGCAACAAAAAAAAATCCAAAATGAACTTTGAAACATCAAGAGAATGTAACAGTGACATGATAAACAACGACCAAACACTACTGAAGTATTCCAACTCTTATGTTTCAACGAAAAGAAAAAAAATCCAAAATAGACTTTGAAACATCAAGAGAGTTTAACAGTGACAAGGTAAACCATGACAGAAAACTACTGAAACATTCCAACTCTTACAATTCAAAGAATGAAATCCAAAGTGAACTTTAAAACATCTTAAGAATGCAACAGAGACAAGGTAAGCCACAAAAATACACTACTGAAATATTCCAACTCTTACATTTCAACGAAAAAAGTCCAAAATGAACTTTGAAACATCTTCAGAATGTAACAGTGACAAGGTAATATGAAACATCTACAGAATGTAACAGTGACAAGGTAAACCACGACAAAACACTACTGAAATATTCCAACTCTTACATTTCAATGAAAAAATACAAAATGAACTTTTAAACATCAAGAGAATGTAACAGTGACAAGATAAACCACGACCAAACGATATTGAAATATTCAAACTCTTATGTTTCAACGAAAAGAAAAAAATCCAAAATAGACTTTGAAACATCAAGAGAGTTTAACAGTGACAAGGTAAACCATGACAGAAAACTACTGAAACATTCCAACTCTTACAATTCAAAGAATGAAATCCAAAGTGAACTTTGAAACATTTTAAGAATGCAACAGAGACAAGGTAAACCACGAAAAAACACTACTGAAATATTTTAACTCTTACATTTCAACGAAAAAAGTCCAAAATGAACGTTGAAACATCTTCAGAATGTAACAGTAACAAGGTAATATGAAACATCTTCAGAATGTAACAGTGACAAGGTAAACCACGACAAAACACCACTGAAATATTCCAACTCTTACATTGCAACTAAAAAATCCAAAATGAACTTTGAAACATCAAGAGAATGTAACAGTGACAAGATAAAACCACGACCAAACACTACTGAAATATTCCAACTCTTATGTTTCAACGAAAATAAAAAAAATCCAAAATAGACTTTGAAACATCAAGAGAGTTTAACAGTGACAAGATAAACCATGACAGAAAACTACTGAAACATTCCAATTCTTACAATTCAAAGAATGAAATCCAAAGTGAACTTTGAAACATTTTAAGAATGCAACAGAGACAAGGTAAACCACGAAAAAACACTACTGAAATATTCCAACTCTTACATTTCAACGAAAAAAAATCCAAAATGAACTTTGAAACATCTTCAGAATGTAACAGTGACAAGGTAATATGAAAAATCTTCAGAATGTAACATTGACAAGTTAAACTACGACAAAACACTACTGAAATATTCCAACTCTTACATTTCAACAAAAAATCCAAAATGAACTTTGAAACATCAAGAGAATGTAACAGTGACAAGATAAACCACGACCAAAAACTACTGAAATATTCCAGCTCTTATGTTTCAACGAAAACAAAAATATCCAAAATAGACTTTGAAACATCAAGAGAGTTTAACAGTGACAAGGTAAACCATGACAGAAAACTACTGAAACATTCCAACTCTTACAATTCAAAGAATGAAATCCAAAGTGAACTTTGAAACATTTTAAGAATGCAACAGAGACAAGGTAAACCACGAAAAAACACTACTGAAATATTCCAACTCTTACATTTCAACAAAAAAAAATCCAAAATGAACTTTGAAACATGAAGAGAATGTAACAGTGACAAGTTAAACCACGACAGAACACTATTGAAATATTTCATCTTTTGCATTTCAACGAAAAAAATCCAAAATGAACTTCGAAACATCTTCAGAATGAAACAGTGAAAAGTTGAACTACGACAGAACCCTATTAAAATATTGTAACACGTACATTACAATGAAAAAAAAAATCTAAAATGAACTTTGAAATATCTTCGGAATGTAACAGTGGCAAGGTAAACCACGACAAAACACTACTGAAATATTCCAACTCTTACATTTCAACGAAAAAAAAATCTAAAATCTTTTTTTGTTAAAATGTAAGAGTTGGATTATTTCAGTAGTGTTTTGTCGTAGTTTACCTTGTCACTGTTACATTTTCTTGATGTTTCAAAGTTGATTTTATATTTTTTTTTTAGTTTAAATATAAGAGTTGGAATATTTCAGTAGTGTTGTCTAGTGGTTTACAATTTCACTGTTACATTCTGAAGATGTTTCAAAGTTAATTTTTGATTTTTTCATTGAAATGTAAGAGTTGGAATATTTCAGTAGTGTTTGTAGTGGTTTACCTTTTCACTGTTACACTCTCTTGATGTTTCAAAGTTCAGTTTGTTTGTTTTTTTCGTTGAAATGCAAGAGTTGGAATATTTCAGTAGTGTTTTGTCGTGGTTTACCTTGTCACTGTTACATTCTCTTGATTTTTCAAAGTTCATTTTGGATTTTTTTTCGTTGAAATGGGAGAGTTGGAATATTTTAATAGTGTTTTGTCGTGGTTTATCTTGCCACTGTTACATTCTCTTGATGTTTCAAAGTTCATTTTTAATTTGTTTTCGTTGAAATGTAAGAGTTGGAATATTTCAGAAGCGTTTTGTCTTGGTTTAACTTGTCACTGTTACATTCTGAAGATGTTTCAAAGTTCATTTTGGATTTTTTTTCGTTGAAATGTAAGAGTTGGAATATTTCAATAGTGTTTTTTAGTCGTTTACCTTATCTCTGTTACATTCTTAATATGTTTAAAAGTTCATTTTTGATTTTTTTTTTTCGTTGATATGTAAGAGTTGGAAAATTTAAGTAGTGTTCTGTCATGGTTTACCTTGTCACTGTTACATTCTGAAGATGTTTCAAAGTTCATTTTAGATTTTTTTTTTGAAATGTAAGAGTTGGAATATTTCAGTAGTGTCTTGTCGTGGTTTACCTTGCCACTGTTACATTCTGAAGATATTTCAAAATTCATTTTAGATTTTTTTTCGTTGAAATGTAAGAGTTGGAATATTTCAATAGTGTTTTGTTGTGGTTTACCTTATCTCTGTAACATTCTTAAGATGTTTCAAAGCTCATTTTTGATTTTTTTTTTTTCGTTGAAATGTAAGAGTTGGAATATTTCAGTAGTGTTCTGTCGTGGTTTACTTTGTCACTGTTACATTCTGAAGATGTTTCGAAGTTCATTTTGGATTTTTTTTTGAAATGTAAGAGTTGGATTATTTCAGTAGTGTTTTGTGGTGGTTTACCTTGTCACTGTTACATTCTTTTGATGTTTCAAAGCTCATTTTGGATTTTTTTCGTTTAAATGTAAGAGTTGGAATATTTCAGGAGTTTTTTGTCGTGGTTTACCTTGTCTCTGTTACATTCTTAAGATGTTTCAAAGTTCACTTTGGATTTCATTCGTTGAAATGTAAGAGTTGGAATATTTCAGTAGTGTTCTGTCATGGTTTACCTTGTAACTGTTAAACTCTCTTGATGTCTCAAAGTTCATTTTGGATTTTTTTTTTCGTTTAAATATAAGAATTGGAATATTTCAGTAGTGTTTTGTCGTGGTTTACCTTTTCACTGTTACATTCTCTTGATTTTTCAAAATTAATTTTGGATTTTTTTTGTTGAAATGTAAGAGTTGGAACATTTCAGTAGTATTTTTTCGTGGTCTAACTTGTCACTGTTACATTCTCTTGATGTTTCAAAGTTCATTTTGGAATTTTTTTTTGTTGAAATGTAAGAGTTGGAATTTTTCAGTAGTGTTTTGTCATGATTTACCTTGTCACTGTTACATTTTGAAGATGTTTCAAAGTTCATTTTGGACTTTTTTAGTTGAAATGTAAGAGTTGGAATATTTCAGTAGTGTTTTGTCGTGGTTTACCATATCACTGTTACATTCTGAAGATGTTTTAAAGCTCATTTTGTTTTTTTTTGTTGAATTGGAAGAGTTGGAATATTTCAGTAGTTTTTTGTCGTGGTTTACCTTGTCTTTGTTACATTCTGAACATGTTTCAAAGTTCCTTTTGGACTTTTTTCGTTGAAATATAAGAGATGGAATATTTCAGTAGTGTTTTGTCGTGGTTTACCTTGTCACTGTTACATTCTGAAAATATTTAAAAGTTCATTTTTGATTTGTTTTTTCTGTGAAATGTAAGAATTGGAATATTTCAGTAGTGTTTTGTCGTGGTTTTTCTTGTAACTATTAGATTCTGAAGATGTTTCAAAGTTCATTTTGGATTTTTTTCGTTGAAATGTAAGAGTTGGAACATTTCAGTAGTGTTTCGTCGTGGTTTACCTTGTCACTGTTACATTCTGAAGATGTTTCAAATTACCTTGCCACTGTTACATTCTGAAGATGTTTCAAAGTTCATTTTGAACTTTTTTCGTTGAAATGTAAGAGTTGGAATATTTCGGTAGTGTTTTTTCGTGGTTTACCTTGTCACTATTACATTCTGAAACAGTTTCAAAGTTCATTTTGGATTTTTTTTCGTTGAAATGTAAGAGTTGGAATATTTCAGTAGTGTTTTGTCATGGTTTACCTTGTCACTGTTAAATTCTGAAGAAGTTTCAAATTACCTTGTCACTGTTACATTCTGAAGATGTTTCAAAGTTCATTTTAGATTTTTTCTTTCGTTAGAATCTTAGAGTTGAATATTTCAGTAGTGTTTTGTCGTGGTGTAACTTGTCAATGTTACATTCTGAAGATGTTTAAAAGTTCATTTTGGATTTTTTTTCTGTGAAATGTAAGAGTTGGAATATTTCAGTAGTGTTTTGTCGTGGTTTACCTTGTCACTGTTACATTCTGAAGATGTTTCAAATTACCTTGTCACTGTCACATTCTGAAGATGTTTCAAAGTTCATTTTGGATTTTTTTTTTTTGTTGAAATTTAGGAGTTGTAATATTTCAGTAGTGTTTTTTCGTGGTTTACCTTGTCACAGTTACATTCTGAAGATGTTTCAAAGTTCATTATGGATTTTTTTCTTTGAAATGTAAGAGTTGGAATATTTCAGTAATGTTTTTTCGTGATTTACCTTGTCACTGTTACATTCTGAAAATATTTAAAAGTTCATTTTTGATTTGTTTTTTCTGTGAAATGTAAGAATTGGAATATTTAAGTAGTGTTTTGTCGTGGTTTGCCTTGTCACTGTTACATTCTGAAGATGTTTCAAAGTTAATTTTGGATTTTTTTCGTTGAAATGTAAGAGTTGGAATATTTCAGTAGTGTTTCGTCGTGGTTTACCTTGTCACTGTTATTTTGAAGATGTTTCAAATTACCTTGCCACTGTTACATTCTGAAGATGTTTCAAAGTTCATTTTGGACTTTTTTCGTTGAAATGTAAGAGTTAGAATATTTCAATAGTGTTTTGTCGTGGTTTACCTTGTCACTGTTACATTCTGAACATGTTTAAAAGTTCATTTTGGATTTTTTTTTTCTGTGAAATGTAAGAGTTGGAATATTTCGGTAGTGTTTTTTCGTGGTTTACCTTGTCACTATTACATTCTGAAACAGTTTCAAAGTTCATTTTGGATTTTTTTTCGTTGAAATGTAAGAGTTGGAATATTTCAGTAGTGTTTTGTCATGGTTTACCTTGTCACTGTTAAATTCTGAAGAAGTTTCAAATTACCTTGTCACTGTTACATTCTGAAGATGTTTCAAAGTTCATTTTAGATTTTTTCTTTCGTTAGAATCTTAGAGTTGAATATTTCAGTAGTGTTTTGTCGTGGTGTACCTTGTCAATGTTACATTCTGAATATGTTTAAAAGTTCATTTTGGTTTTTTTTTCTGTGAAATGTAAGAGTTGGAATATTTCAGTAGTGTTTTGTCGTGGTTTACCTTGTCACTGTTAAATTCTGAAGATGTTTCAAATTACCTTGTCACTGTCACATTCTGAAGATGTTTCAAAGTTCATTTGGATTTTTTTTTGTTGAAATGTAGGAGTTGTAATATTTCAGTAGTGTTTTTTCGTGGTTTACCTTGTCACAGTTACATTCTGAAGATGTTTCAAAGTTCATTATGGATTTTTTTCTTTGAAATGTAAGAGTTGGAATATTTCAGTAATGTTTTTTCGTGATTTACCTTGTCACTGTTACATTCTCTTGATGTTTCAAAGTTCATTTTAGATTATTTTTTTTTCGTTGAAATGTAAGAGTTGAATTATTTCAGTAGTGTTTTTTAGTGGTTTACCTTGTCACTGTTACACTCGCTTGATTGTTCCAAGTTAATTTTGGATTTTTTTCATTGAAATTTAAGAGTTGGAATATTTCAGTACTGTTTGTCGTAGTTTACCATGTCCCTGTTACATTCTGAAGATGTCTCAAAGTTCATTTTTGATTTTTTCGTTTAACTGTAAAAGTTGGAATATTTTAGTAGTGTTTCGTCGTGGTTTACCTTGTCACTGATACATTCTGAAGATATTTCAAAAATCATTTTGGATTTTATTCGTTGAAATGTAAGAGTTGGATTATTTTAGTAGTGTTTCGTTGTGGTTTACCTTGTCACTCTTACATTCTTTTGATGTTTCAAAGTTCATGTTGGTTTTTTCTCTTCGTGAAACATTTACATTGATTTTTCTCCTCATGAAACTGCTAACAAGTGCACAAAAAATATTCTGTTCAACTTAATCAAAGAAAATAATAACCAGCATACACATTCCATTTTATTTCTTATTTCAAAAATATCAATGTAATGACGTTAAGAAAAAAATGCGTTCCATTGTCTAAAAAAGTGTGCCCCTAACAAATAAACGAAACAACAACCTGTTGTAAATGAACTTCTTTTATTCCAATAATGACACATAGTATATTACACCTTATTAATATCTATGAATAAAAACATTCTTGGTCTAACATCCTCTTATTCAAGAGCGGTACGTTCTTCTTGTGACAGTAATGGTTGGGAGGTATATCATGGTGATTGCAGACGAATATTAATCTAGTTTTGACTATAACATCTTGACCCCATGTATCGCTCATAAATGGCTTAGCCTCCAGTTAAAGCAAAAGGTTTCAATGGAATGTTTCCCCCATAAACTCCTTGAACAAAAGAACTTTCCATCAATTCATCTTTATATTCATTGATGATATTGTCTGCAAATGCCCTTTTTATTTTGCCTGTGATTTCACTGTCTATTTTAACATTATTTTTACACAGATAACAATTTTGGCACGTAGACAAGAGATGATTAATGACATTAGTGCAGGAGTATGCCTGCCTTCTTCTTGTCTTCTTTAAAATGCTAATAATGGAAAGATGACGATAGGATATATCAACAGGTAATGTGTTACCAGCAACCGTAGCAAGGAGTTGTCCCCGATCATCGACGATCATTTTTATGTTTGCATTCTCTTTGATTACTAAATTCTCTGGTAATTTTACTCTCGCATATCCACCATTTACACGATTGAAATTCTTGGGTGCTCCAAAGGAATTTAACTCCTCCCTGTCATGACAACGTACACATACATTTCCAATAGTGCTACCACTTGTACTTATTTCATAGTTCATATATTTCTCCTTGTCAGCATTCAACACGACGATGATTTTATCATGTGCACATACTTTCGTCGAATAATTCATCTTCACTTTTTAAACGAAAATATGATGCAGATGTCAATCCTTCTAATGTAGAAAAATTACTTATTTAATACATGCAATAAAGTAGGTGGTGTCGTTAACCTGGCATAGAGTATCACTGGGAAATCCGCGTCGTGTTTATGAGGCGCAAGCATATTTCATGTAATTTTAAGATACATAAAGAAAAGTTGATTAATTTCTAAGTCCAAAGATAACCTTGATAAAGTTCATTCAACTTGATACGCTTCAGTTGTTCCTATACGTCTGTGCAAAATGGAACCTCAATAGAGAATGACCTTGATAAAGTTCATTCAACCTCAAGAGTCCCCTAGGGAATGACCTAGTTAAAGTTCGTTCAACTTGATACGCTTCAGTGGTTCCTATACATCTCGGCAAAATATAACATAGATATCTACGAATAATCAATATAACAAGCACTATATGTAATTAATCCGTAAATTATATAGCTTATAGCCGTGTCCCAGGGGATGTGGGGGTCATGTGATCCCCAAAGGCATAGTAATTGAACCTTTAAACAATGCTGAACTAAATCGTTATCTTAAATTTTAATAGGGCTGTGGCTGGATCTTTGGAAAAAGAGGGTGTGGAAGGGGGCTAGTTGCCCTCAATTTGTTTTGGACAATTAAAAAGAGCACAATAAGCTTTTAATTTCCGTTCGAATGAGACATACCCTAATATTTTAGGACTATTTGGTCTCTAGCCTATTGGTCTTATTATCTCCCCGATTTGGGTTGCTAGTACTTGGTTTCTTAGCATTTCTTTGTCTCTTTTGAAAGGTGCCTTGTTTGAGAGTAATTATCTGACCCTTTTTTTGCCCTATACGACTCTTTTGCTGTCTTTACCCTTCGTTTATTGTCTCATTACTATTGGTGTTCTTTCCGTGTCTTTTGGCCTCATTTGGCCATCTTTTCACCCCATACAAATTCCTTCCCCTTATTTCCCCTTTCTTTACTGTCTTACGACTTGGTCTAGTCCTTTTCCAAGTCTCTTGGTGTCATCTGACCCTAGAACTAGAAATAGCTCTAGAATTTGTAATTTCTGTTCGAAAGAGCAAGTAGGGACCTATCAGGAGGTATGAAACGAACACATGTGCTGCCATCTATAATTGAGTCTAACGGTACCTATCCACATAGACAATGTTATTCATCCACAAAGAAAGACAGATTTCTGAGAACCTGATTTACATAGAAGAAGGGGAGAGAATTTCTGAGAAATTGGTTTGCATAATCGGCGGGGAATTATTGATCGAGTCTAACGGAATTAGAAATGACATCACTTGTTTCCTAGGAATTATGCGGGACTCTAAGGAGATAGAAATTCCATTTTAAATATGGTTTCTTTGGTCTTTAGTGACAGAGATAAATTGATATTCTATTTTTAAATATGGCTTCTCTGATCTTTAGGTCAGAGAGATAAATATTAATATTCTATTGAAACCTTAATAGTGTAGCTAGGAACACATACGAGATGAAGAGATTAATGTGGGATTTTTTTCTGGGAATTTCAAATGTGACAGCAAAGGGATGCCAAAACAAAAGGAACACGCAGAAATTACGTTTAGCGATTATTTGAGCGAAACCGTTTGATACATTTTAGAAGATGATTTAGGCATAACAGTTTGAGACATTTTAGGAGATGATTTATGCAAAACAATTTAAAATATTTTAAAGGAGGCTTTTAGAAGATGATTTGGAAGATGATTTAGGGTGAAACTCTGTGGTCTTTATTATACACAAGTTCCATTTGAACAATGTTTTGGGCTCCCCTATCTCAACCCCAAAGGACCCCATCCCCCAGCCCAAAGGACCAAATCTCCCCGAACCCCAAAAGGCCCCCTGGGCCCCCAAATAACCCCGATCCCCCAAATGCCCCCGGGCCCCCAAAGCCCCCCCCCCCCCCGATCCCCCAAAGCCCCCCGGGCCCCCAAATTTTTTTAAATACTTTTTTGAATCAATTTGGTTGTATGTTTGGGTTGGTGTTTGCAAGTCCAAGTGTTTGCCTTTGTTGGTTTGTGTGTCTAAAGTGCCCGTCTTTCTCTGTTTACGTGTCTGAATCTATTTGTTTGTATGTCTGGGTTGGTTTTTACAAGTCCAAGACTTTGTCTTTGTTGGGTTGAATGTCTAAAGTGCCTGTCCGCCTCTGTTTGTGTGTCTGAATCTATTTGTTTGCATGTCTGGGCTGGTGTTCCCAAGTTCAAGAATTTGTCTGTTTTGGTTTGTATGTCTAAAGTGCCTGTCTTTCTCTGTTAGCATGTCTGAATCTATTTGTTTGCTTGTCTGGGTTGATGTTTGCAAGTCCAAAAATTTGTTTTTGTTGGTTTGAATGTATAAAGTGCCTGTCATTCTCTGTTTGTGTGGCTGAATCTATTTGTTGCATGTCTGGGTTGGTGTTTGCAAGTTCAAGAATTTGTCTTTGTTGGTTTGAAGGTCTGAAGTGTCTGTCTTTCTCGGTTTCTGTGTTTGATTATATTTGTTCACATTTGGTAACAGGAGTTGATATGTCATAATATTTTCCATTTTTGTTTTTAATGCTTTTATCGTATGTCCGTCTCTATTTGTATGTCTGGCTTTATTTGTTTGCGTGTCTTAGTTTGACTTTGCTTTATCAAGAATTTGTCTTTGGTGATTGTAATGTCTACAATGTATGTCATTCTCTGTTTGTCTGTTTGATTCTATTTTTTTGCATGCTTTGGTTTATGTTTATATGTCCAAGTATTTGTCTTTCTTGGTTTGTACGTCTAAAGTGTCTGTCTCTGTCTGTTTGTGTGTTTGATTCTATTTGTTTGCATGTCTGGGTTGGTGTTTGCAAGTCCAAGAATTTGTCTTTGTTGGTTTGAATGTCAAAAGTATCTGTCTTTCTCTGTTTGTCTGTCTGATTATATTTGTTGGCATGTCTGGGTTGGTGTTTACAAGTCCAAGTATTTGCCTTTGTTGGTTTGAATGTCAAAAGTGTCTGTCTTTCTCTGTTTGTGTGTCTGATTCTATTTATTTGCATGTCTGGGTTGGCTTCTGCAAGTTCTTCTTATTGTCTTGTTGTCTTTTATTTCTAAAGTATCTGACTTTCTCTGTTTGTGTGTCTGTTTCCAATTGTTTGCTTATCATGTCCGATGACTGCTTGTTCGTGTATCTGGCATTGTTGGGCTGTATGAATAAATTGCCTGTATGTCTCTATGTGTATATCTGATTCTTTTTTTTTGCATGTCAGGGTTGCTGTTTGCAAGTCCAAGAATTTGTCTTTGTTGGCTTGAATGTCTAAAGTGTCTGTCCTTCTCTGTTTGTGTGTCGAATGGTATTGATTTGTATTTCTGGGCTGGTGTTTGCAAGTCCACGTATTTGTCATTGTTGGTTTGAATGTCTAAACTGTCTGGATTTCTCTTTTTGCTTGCCTGCTTATATTTTTCTGCTTGTGTGTGACGGTATTTGCAAGTCCAAGTATTCGTTTTTGCTGGATTAAACCTCAAATGTGTAAGTATTTCTCTGTTTTTTGTGTCTGATTATATTTGTTTGCATGCCTGTGTTGGTGTTTGAATTTCAAAGTATTTGTCTTTTTTGTTTTGAATATCTAAAGTTTATGTCTTTCTTTGTTTGTGTGTCTGATTCTATTTGTTTGCATGTCTGGGTCGATATTTGCAAGTCCAAGAATTTTTTTTGTTGGTTCGAATGTCTAAAGTGTCTGTCTTTCTCTGTTTGTGTGTCTGATTCTATTTGTTTGCATATCTGGGTTGGTGTTTGCAAGTCCAAGAACTTGTCTTTGTTGGTTTGAATACCTAAAGTGTCTATCTTTCTCTGTGTGTATAGCTGATTTTTTTCGATTACATATTTTGGTTGGTGTATGAAAGTCTAACTATCTTTCTTTATTGGCTTGCATGTCTAAACGTTCTGTCATTTTATGTTTATCTGACTTGTTCTTTCTGTTTGCATGTCTGGGTTGCTGTTTGCGAGTCCAAGTATTTGTTATTGTTGGTTTGCATGTCTTAAGTGTCTGTCTTTCTCTGTTTCTGTGTCTGATTCTATTTGTTTGCATGTCTGGGTTTATGTTTGCAAGTCCAAGTATTTGTCTTTGTTGGTTTGAATGTCTAAAGTGGTTGTCATTCTCTTTTTTTTTGTCTGATTCTATTTGTTTGCATGTCAGGGTTGGTGTTTGCAAGTCCAAGAATTTGTATTTGTTGGTTTGAATGTCTAAAGTGTATTTCTTTCTCTGTGTGTGTTTCTGATTCTATTTTTTTGAATGTCTTGGCTGGTGTTTGCATGTCCAAGTATCTTTCTTTGTTGTTTTGAATGTCTAAAGTGTCTGTCTCTCTCTGTTTTTGTGTCTGATTCTATTTTTTTGCATGTCTGGGTTGATATTTGCAAGTCCAAGTTTCTGTCTTTTTTGGTTTGAATGTCTAAAGTGTCTGTCTTTCTATGTTTGTGTGTCTGATTCTATTTGTTTCCATGTCTGGGTTAGTGTTTGCAAGTCCAAGAATTTGTCTTTGGTGGTTTGAATGTTTAAAGTGTCTGTCTTTCGCTGTTTGTGTGTCTGATTCTATTTGTTTGCTTGTCTGGGTTGATGTTTGCAAGTCCAAGTATTTGTCTTTGTTGTTTTGAATGTCTAAAGTGTCTGTCTTTCTCTGTTTGTGTGTCTGATTCTATTTGTTTTCATGTCTGGGCTGGTGTTTGCAAGTCTAATCATTTGTCTTTGTTGGTTTGAATGGCAAAAGTGTCTGTCTTTCTCTGTTTGTGTGTCTGATTATATTTGTTTGCATGTCTGGGTTGGTTTTTGCATGTCCAAGTATTTGTCTTTGTTGATTTGAATGTCTAAAGTGTCTTTCTGTTTCGATTTGTATTTCTTATTCTGTTTAATTTCATGTTAGGAGTTATTTTTGCTAATACAAGTATTTGTCTTTGTTTAGATTAATGTCTAGAATCTCTGTCAGTCTATTGGTTTGTGTCTGATCATCTTTTTTTGCATTTCGGGGTTGGTGTTTGTAAGTACACGAATTTGTCTTTTTCGGTTTGAATATCTAAAGTGTCTGTCTTTCTCTGTTTGTGTGTCGAATGGTATTGGTTTACATATCTGGATGGGTGTTTTCAAGTCAACGTATTTGTCATTGTTGGATTGAATGTACAAAGAGTCAGTATTTATCTGTTTGTGTGGCTTAATTTATTCTTATGTACATCTTTAACGGTGTCTACAACTCAAATTTCTTGTCATTGTTGGTTTGAATGTATAAAGTGTGTTTCTATCTATTCTTGTGTTTAATATTCAATTTGTTTTAATTTCTGAGCTGGTTTCTTAGTGTCAAAGAATTTTTAATTTTTGATTTGAATTTCTAAAGTTTATGTCTTTCTTTGTTTGTGTGTCTGATTCTATTTGTTTGCATGTCTGGGTCGATATTTGCAAGTCCAAGAATTTTTTTTGTTGGTTCGAATGTCTAAAGTGTCTGTCTTTCTCTGTTTGTGTTTCTGATTCTATTTGTTTGCATATCTGGGTTGGTGTTTGCAAGTCCAAGAATTTGTTATTGCTGGTTTGAATGTCTAAAGTGTCTGTCTTTCTCTGTTTGTGTGTCTGATTCTATATGTTTGCATGTCTGGGTTTATGTTTGCAAGTCCAAGAATTTGTGTTTGTTGGTTTGAATGTCTAAAGTGTCTGTCGTTCTCTGTTCTTGCTTCGGACTCTATTTTTTTGCATGTTTTGGTCGGTGGGATCTTGCCCAGTTAAATGTCTAGGTCTCTTTGAATGACTAAAGTGTATGTATTTCTCCGGCTGCCCGTCTGTTTCTGGCTCTTTGCGTATCCTGGCAGGTGTTTGCGTGCCAATGTATATGTCAGAGATGATTTGAAAGTATAAAGTGTCTGTCATTCTCTTTTTTTGTTTCTGATTCTATTTGGTTGCATGTCTGGGTTGATGTTTGCAAGTCCAAGTATATGTCTTTGTTGGTTTGAATGTCTAAAGTGTCTGTCTTTCTCTGTTTGTGTGTCTGATTCTATTTGTTTGCATGTCTGGGTTAGTGTTTGCAAGTCCAAAAATTTGTCTTTGGTGGTTTGAATGTCTAAAGTGTCTGTCTTTCTCTATTTATGTGTCTGATTCTATTTGTTTGCTTGTCTGGGTTGATGTTTGCAAGTCCAAGTATTTGTCTTTGTTGGTTTGAATGTCTAAAGTGTCTGTATTTTCTCTGTTTGTGTGTCTGATTCTATTTTTTTGCATGTCTGGGCTGGTGTTTGCAAGTCCAATCATTTGTCTTTGTTGGTTTGAATGTCAAAAGTGTCTGTCTTTCTCTGTTTGTGTGTCTGATTCTATTTGTTTGCATTTCTGGGCTGATTTTTGCAAGCCCGAGTATTTTTCTAATATTTTTTTAATCTCAAAATTGTATGTATTTATCTGTTTTTTTGTCTGATTCTATTTTTTGTCATGTCTGTGTTGTTGTTTGCAAGTACAAGTATTTTTATTTGTTGGTTTTAATTTCTAAAGTGTCTGTATTTATCTGTTTGTGTTTCTGATTCTATTTGTTTGCTTGTCTGAGAATGGTGTTTGCAAGTCCAAGTATTTGTCTTTGTTGGTTTGAAAGTCTAAAGTGTCTGTCTTTCTCTGTATGTTTGTCTGATTCTATTTGTTTGTATGTCTGGGTTGATGTTTGCAAGTACAATAATTTGTCATTGTTGGATTGAATGCCTATAGTGTCTGTCTTTCTCTGTTTGTGTGTGTGTGATTTTATTTGTTTGAATGTCTGGGTTGATGTTTACAAGTCTAAGTATTTGTCTTTGTGGTTTCAATGTCTAAAGTGTGTGTCTATCTCTGTTTGTGTGTCTGATTCTATTTGTTTGCATGTCTGGGATGATGTTTGCAGGTCCAAGAATTTGTCTTTGTTGGTTTGAATGTCTAAAGTGTCTGTCTTTCTCTGTCTGTGTGTTTGATTCTAATTGTTTGCATGTCTGGGCTGGTGTTTGCAAGTCCAAGTATTTGTCATTGTTGGTTTGAATGTCTAAAGTGTCAGTGTTTCTCAGTTTGCATGTATTGTTCTATTTGTTTGCATGTGTGGGATTGTGTTTTCAAGCCCAAGAATTTGTTTTTGTTGGTTTTAATGTCTAAAGTGTCTGTCTTTGTCTGTTTGTGCGTCTGATTCTATTTTTTTGCAAGTCTGTATTAGCGTTTGCATGTCAAAGTATTTGTCTTTGTTGGTTTGAATGTCTAAAGTGTCTGTCTTTCTCTGTTTGTGTGTCTGATTCTATTTGTTTGCATGTCTGGGTTGGTGTTTGTAAGTCCAAGAATTTGTCTTTGGTGGTTTGAATGTCTAAAGTGTCTGTCTTTCTCTGTTTGTGCGTTTTATTCTATTTGTTTGCATGTCTGTGTTGGTGTTCGCAAGTTCAAGTATTTGTCTTTGTTGCTTTAAACGACTTAAGCTTCTGTAAATCTTTGTTTGTGTCTCTTATTCTATTTGTTTGAATGTCTGGCTTGGTGTTTGCAAGTCCAAGAATTTGTCTTTATTGGTTTGAATGTCTAGAGTCTTTGTCTTTGTCTGTGTGTGTGTCTGATTCTATTTGTTTGCATGTCTGGGTTGGTGTTTACATGTCCAAGTATTTGTCTTTGTTGTTTCAAATTTCTAAAGTGTCTGTCCTTCTCTGCTTGTGTGGCTGATTCTATTTGTTTAAGTTTCAGGGCTGACGTTTGCAAGCCCTAATATTTTACTTTGTTGGTTGGATTGTTTAAAGAATCTGTCTATCTCTGTTTTTGTTTCTTATTCAATTTTGTTGCATAACTGTATTGATTTTTGCAGGTATTAGAATAACTCTTAGTTGGTTGGAATGTCTAAAGTGTCTGTCTTTCTCTGTTTATGTGACTGATTCTATTTGTTTGCATGTCTGGGTTGGTGTTTGCCAGTCCAGGTATTTTTTTTTGTTGGTTTTAATTACTATAGTCTCTGTCTTTGTCTGTTTTTGTGTCTGATTCTATTTTTTTGCATGCCTGGGTTTATGTTTATAAGTAAAAGAATTTGTCATTTTTTTTTTGAATGTCTAAAGTGTCTGTCTTTCTCTGTTTGTATGTCTGAATCTATTTGTTTGCATGTCTGGGTTGGTGTTTGCAAGTCCAAGAATTTGTCTTTGATGGTTTGAATGTCTAAAATGTCTGTCTTTCTCTGTTTGTGTGTCTGATTCTATTTGTTTGCATGTCTGGGTTGGTGTTTGCAATTGCAAGTATTTGTCTTTGTCGGTTTGAATGTCTAAAGTGTCTTACGTGCGCGCACGCACGGAAACATCAAAACCATGGGACTCTTCGAAATGCTGAATCTGAAAGTGTAATTTTCAAGGACATTCTTTAACCTTTTAGAGTTAATTTACCCTTTTAAGGTTGACCTTTTAGGGTTCTCCGACATACTGAACCTGAAAGTGTGTTTTCCGACATGCTGACTCTGAAAGTGTAATTTTCATGGAGATTATTTAACCTTTTGGGGTTAATTTACACTAGGTTACGTGCATTGGTTCATTTTTTTTACTAAAGGGAGTGTTACCATCCATTTCAATTAAGGTATAGATGGCAGCACAACTAATTTTTCCTTCACCCAGACACCTGCAGTCGACCTACAATACCACCCAATTTTTTCAAGTAACTGCATTCACGTTAGGTTCATTTAGTGTCACTTAGCGTGGCACCACTTTAAGTAACTGCATTCAAGTTAGGTTCATTCAGGTTCACTTAGCGTGGTGCCACGCTAAGTGAACCTAAATGAACCTAACATGAATGCGGTTACTTGAAAAAATGGGTGGTATTGTAGGTTGGCTGCAGGTATCCGGGTGAAGGAAAAATTAGTTGTGCTGCCATCTATACCTTAATTGAAATAGATGGTAGAACTTGCTTCATTAAAAATTTAACCAATGCACGTAACCTAGTGTAAATTAACCCCAAAAGGTCAAATAATCTCCATGAAAATTACACTTTCAGAGTCAGCATGTCGAAGAACAAACTTTCAGGTTCAGTATGTCGGAGAACCCTAAAAGGTCAACCCTAAAAGGGGTAAGTTAACTCTAAAAGGTTAAAGAATCTCCTTGAAAATTACACTTTCAGATTTAGCTTGTCGGAGAACCCCATGGTTTTAATGTTTCCGTGCGTGCAAGCTCGTAAGACACTTCAGACATTCAAACCAAAAATGACAAATTTTTGGACTTGCAAACATCAACCCAGATAAGAAATCAAATAGAATCAGACAGATAAACAGAAAAAGACAGACACTTTAGACATTCAAACCAACAAAGACAAATTATTGGACTTGCAAACACCAACCCAGACATGCACACAAAAAACTATATTCACGTTAGGTTCATTTTGGTTCACTTAGCGGGGTGCGCCACGCTAAGTGAACCTAAATGAACCTAACGTGAATGCAGTTAATTGAAAAAATAGGTGGTAATGTAGGTTGGCTGCAGGTGTCCGGGTGAAGGAAAAATCAGTTGTGTTGCCATCTGTACCTTAATTGAAATAGATGGTACCTCTTGCTTTAGTAAAAAAAATGAACCAATGCACGTAACCTAGTGTAAATTAACCCCAAAATGTCATATAATCTCCTTGAAAATTACACTTTCAGAGTCAGCATGTTGAAAAACACACTTTTAGGTTCAGTATGTCGGAGAACCCTAAAAAGTCAACCTTAAAAGGGTAAATTAATTCTAAAAGGTTGAAGAATGTTCTTGAAAATTACAATTTTAGATTCAGGATGTGGGAAAAGCCCATGGTTTTGATATATCAGTGTGTGTGTTCACGTAAGAAACTTTAGACATTCAAACCCACAAAGACATATACTTGAAATTGCAAACACAAGCCCGTACATGCAGACAAACAGAATCAGACACACAAACAGAGAAAGACAGAAGACAGACACTTTAGACATTTGAACAAACAAACACAAATTCTTGGACTTGCAAACATCAACCCAGACATGCAAACAAATAGAATCAGACACACAAACAGAGAAAGACAGACACTTTAGACATTTGAACAAACAAAGACAAATACTTGGACTTGCAATCACTAGCCCAGACATGCAAACAAATAGAATCAGACACACAAAAAGAGAAAAACAGACACTTTAGACATTCAAACCAACAACGACAAATACATAGAATCAGACACACAAACGGAGAAAGACAGACACTTTAGACATTCAAACCAACAAAGACTAATTCTTGGACTTGCAAACACCAACCCCTACATGCAAACAATAGAATCAGACACACAAACAGAGAAAGACAGACACTTTAGACATTTAAACCACCAAAGACAAATACTTGGACTTGCAAACACCATCCCAGATATGCAAACAAATAGAATCAGACACACAAACAGAGAAAGAGAGACACTTTAGACATTCAAACCAGCAATGACAAATACTTGGACTTGTAAAAACCAACCCAGACATGCAAACAAATAGAATCAGACACACAAACAGAGAAAGACAGACACTCTAGACATTCAAACCACCAAAGACAAATTCTTGGCCTTGCAAACACCAACCCAGACATGCAAACAAATAGAATCAGACATCAAACAGGGAAAGACAGACACTTTAGACATTCAAACCAACAAAGACAAATACTTGGACATGCAAACACCAACCCAGACATGCAAACAAATAGAATCAGACACACAAACAGAGAAAGACAGACACCTTAGACATTCAACCCAACAATGACAAATTCTTGGACTTGCAAACACCAACCCAGACATTCAAAGAAATATAATCAGACACACAAATAGAGAAACACACACTCTTTAGACATTGAAACCAATAAAGACAAATACTTGGACTTGCAAACACCAACCCAGACATGCAAACAAATAGACTCAGACACACAAACAGAGAAACAAAGACACTTTAGACATTCAACCCAACAATGACAAATTCTTGGTCTTGCAAAAACCAACCCAGACATGCAAATAAATAGAATCAGACACACGAATAGAGAAACACAGACACTTTAGACATTGAAATCAACAAAGACAAATACTTGGACATGCAAACACCAGCCCAGACATGCAAACAAATAGAATCAGAAACACAAACAGAGAAAGACAGACACTTTAGACATTCAAACCAACAATGACAAATTCTTGAACTTGCAAACACCAACCCAGACATGCAAACAAATGGATTTAGACATTACAAACAGAGAATGACAGGCACTTTTGACATTCAAACCAACAAAGGCAAATTCTTGCAATTGCAAACACCAACCCAGACATGCAAACAAATAGATTCAGACATGCTAACAGAGAAAGACAGGCACTTTAGACATACAAACCAACAAAGATAAATTCTTGAATTTGGTAACACCAACCCAGACATGCAATCAAATAGATTCAGACATACAAACAGAGAATGACAGGCACTTTAGACATTCAACCCAACGAAGACAAAGTCTTGGACTTGTAAACACCAACCCAAACATACAAACAAATAGATTCAAACATGTAAACAGTGAAAGACGGGCACTTTAGACATACAAACCAACAAAGGCAAACACTTGGACTTGCAAACACCAACCCAGACATACAAACAAATTGATTCATACAAGTATTTTAAAAAATGTGGGGGCCCGGAGGGTCTTTGGGGCCCCGGGGGCTTTTGGGGGCCTCTGGGGATCTGGGGGGCCTTTGGGGGCCCGGGGGGCCTTTGGTGGCTCGGGGGGAACTTGGGGGCCCAGTGGTCTTTTGGGTTCCCGGGGGATGGTACCCTTTGGGTTGGAGGAATGGGTCCTTTGGGGGTGGGATAGGGGAGCTCACAACACAGTTCAAATGGAGCTTGTGTATTATAAAGACCACAAAGTTTCACCCCAAATCATCTTCTAAATCATCTTCGAAAATCATCTTCTAAAATGTTTAACACTGTTTCGCCAAAATCATCTTCTAAAATGTATCAAACTGTTACGCCTAAATCATCTTCTAAAATGTCTTAAACGGTTTAGCCCAAATAATCCTCTAAACGTAATTTCTGCGTGTTCCTTTTGTTTTGGCATCCCTGCGCTGTCACATTTGAAATTCCCAGGAAAAAATTCCCACGTTAATCTCTTCATCTCATATGTGTTCCTAGCTACACTATTAAGGTTTCGATAGAATATTAATATTTATCTCTCTGACCTAAAGATCAGAGAAGCCATATTTAAAAATAGAATATCAATTTATCTCTGTCACTAAAGACCAAAGAAGCCATATTTAAAAATGGAATTTCTATCTCTTTGGAGTCCCGCATAATTCCTAGGAAACAAGTGATGTCATTTCTAATTCCGTTAGACTCAATCAATAATTCCCCGCCGATTATGCAAACCAATTTCTCAGAAATTCTCCCCTTCTTTTATTTAAATCAAGTTCTCAGAAATCTGAACCCCTTCGTGGATCAATAACATTGTCTATGTGGATAGGTACCGTTAGACTCAATTATAGATGGCAGCACATGTGTTCGTTTCATACCTCCTGATAGGTCCCTACTTGCTCTTTCGAACAGAAATTACAAATTCTAGAGCTATTTCTAGTTCTAGGGTCAGACAACACCAAGAGACTTGGAAAAGGACTAGACCAAGTCGTAAGACAGTAAAGCAAGGGGAAATAAGGGGAAGGAAGTTGTATGGGGAAAAAAGAGGGCAAAATGAGGCCAAAAGACATGGAAAGAACCCCAATAGTAAAGAGACAATAAACGAAGGGTAAAGACGCCAAGAAAGTCGTATAAGGCAAAAAGAGGGCCAGATAATTACTCTCAAACAAGGCACCTTTCAAAATAGACAAAGAAAAGCTAAGAAACCAAGTACTAACAACCCAAATCGGGGGGATAATAAGACCAACAGGCTAGAGACCAAAAATATTAGGGTATGTCTCATTCGAACGGAAATTAAAAGTTTATAGTGCTCTTTTAATTGCCCAAAACAAATTGAGGGCAACTAGCCCCCTTCCACACCCTCTTTTTCCAAAGATCCAGCCACAACCCGATGAAAATTTAAGATAGCTATTTAGTTCAGCATAGTTTAAAGGTTCAATTACTATGCCTTTGGGGATCACATGACCCCCACATCCCCTGGGACACGGCTAAAAGCTATATAATTTACGCATTGATTACATATAGTGCTTGTTATATTGATTATTAGTAGATATCTATGTTGTACTTTGCCGAGACGTATAGGAACCACTGAAGCGTATCAAGTTGAATGAACTTTATCTAGGTCATTCCCTAGGGCATTCTTGAGGTTGAACGAACTACAGAGAAAGACAAAAACTTTAGACATTCAAACCAACAAAGACAAATTCTTGGACTTGCAAACACCAACCCAGACATGCTAACAAATAGAATCAGACACACAAACAGAGAAAGACAGAAACTTTAGACATGCAAAGCAACAAAGACAAATACTTGGACTTGCAAACACCAACCCAGACATGTAAACAAAATAGAATCAGACATAGAAACAGATAAAGACAGACGCTTTAAACATTCTAACAAAAAATCACAAATAATTTGACATGCAAACACTAGCCCAGACATGTCAACGACTATAATCAAATACACAAACAGATCAAAACGGACATTATAGACATTGAAATAAACACAGGAAAATTCTTTGAGTTGCAAACATTAACCCTGAACAGAAAAAGAAAAGATTCAGACACACAAAAAGAGAAAGAGACACTTTAGACACTCAAACCAACAAAGACAAATACTTGGACTTGCAAACACCAACCCAGACATGCAAACAAATAGAATCAGACACAAAACAGAGAAAGACAGACACTTTAGACATTAAAACCAACAAGGACAAATACTTGGACTTGCAAACACCAACCCAGACATGCAAACAAATAGAATCAGACACACAAACAGAGAAAGACAGACACTTTTGAAATTCAAACCAAAAAAGACAAATATTTGGTCTTGCAAACACCAACCAGACATGCAAACAAATAGAATCAGACACACAAACAGAGAAAGACAGACACTTTAGAAATTAAAACCAAAAAAGACAAATACTTGGACTTGCAAACATCAGCCCAGATAACCAAACAAATAGAATCAGACACACAAACAGCAAAAGACAGACACTTTAGACATTCAAACTAACAAAGAAAAATTCTTGAACTTGCAAACACCAACCCAGACATGGAAACAAATAGAATGAGACACACAAACAGAGAAAAACAGACATTTTAGACATTCTAACCAAAAAAGACAGATACTTGGACTTGCAAACACCAACCCAGACATGCAAACAAATAGAATCAGACACACAAACAGATAAAGACAGACACTTTAGACATTCAAACCAACAAAGACAAATTCTTGGATTTGCAAACACCAACCCAGACGTGCAAACAAATAGAATCAGACACACAAACAGAGAAAGACAGACACTGTAGACATTCGAACAAACAAAGAAAAATTCTTGTACTTGCAAACATCAACCCAGACATTTAAACATATAGAATCATACACACAAAAAGAGAAAGAAAGACACTTTAGAAATTAAAAACAAAAATGAAAAATTGTTGGAATTTTAAAGATCAACCCAGACATTCAAACAATTAGAGTCAAGACACAAAGCAAAAAAAGACATACACTTTTAACATTCAAAACGACAAAAAGAAATTCTTGGGCTTACAATCACCAACCCAGACTTGCAAACAACTAGAATCAGACACACAAACAGAGAAATACAGACCCTTTAGAAATACAAACAAACAAAGACAAATTCTTTTACTTGAAAACGTTAACCAAGACATTCAAACTAAGGAAATCATCAACACTAATACATATATACAGAAAATATAGACATAAAAACCAACAAAGAAAAATACTTGGATTTGCACTAACAAAACCAAACACTTCCACAAATCGACTCAGGCATACAAGGATAGAACGAAGTGCCCTTTACACGTTCAAACCAGAATAGACAAAAACTTGGCCTAGCAAACACCAATCCAGACATGCAAACAAATAGAATCAGACACAAAAACAGAGAAGGACAGAAAATTTAGACATTCAAACCAACGAAGACAAATTCTTGGACTTGAAAAAACCAACCCAGACATGCAAACAAGTAAAATCAGACACACAAACGGAGAAAGACAGACACTTTAGACATTAAAACCAACGAAGACAAATTCTTGGACTTGCAAACACCAAACCAGACATGCAAACAAATAGAATCAGACACATAAACAGAGAAAGACAGACACTTTAGACATTTAAACCAACAAAGAAAAAATTCTTGGGCTTGCAAACACCAACCCAGACATGCAAACAAATAGAATCAGACACAAAAACAGAGAAAGACAGACACTTTAGACATTCAAACCAACAAAGACAAATACTTGGACTTGCAAACACCAACCCAGGCATGCAAACACCAACCCAGACATGCAAAAAAATAGAATCAAACAAGCAAACAGAAAAAGACAGACAGTTTAGACATTAAAACAAACAAAGACAAATTCTTTAACTTGCAAACACCAACCCAAACATGCAAACAAATAGATTCGGACAAACGAACCGAGAAAGACAGGCAGTTTAGATATTCTAACCAACAAAGACAAATTCTTGACCTTGCAAACACCAACCCAGACATGCAAACAAATAGATTCAGACATGATAACAGAGAAAGACAGTCACTTTAGACATATAAATCAACAAATACAAATTCTTGTACTTGGGAACACCAACCCAGACGTGCAAAAAAATAGATTCAGCCATACAAACAGAGAATGACATGCACTTTAGACATTCAACCCAACAAAGACAAAGTCTTGGACTTGTAAATACCAACCAAGACATACAAACAAATAGATTCAGACATGTAAACAGAGAAAGACGGACACTTTAGACATACAAACCAACAAAGACAAATACTTGGACTTGCAAACACCAACCCAGACATGAAAACAAATAGAATCAGACACACAAACAGAGAAAGACAGGCACTTTAGATATTCAAACCAACAAAGACAAATACTTGGTCTTGCAAACACCAACCCAGACATGCAAACAAATAGAATCAGACACACAAACAGAGAAAGACAGACTCTTTAGACATTCAAACCAACAAAGACAAATACTTGTACTTGCAAACACCAGCCCAGACATGCAAAAAAATAGAATTAGACACACAAACAGAGAAAGATTGACACTTTAAACATTATAACCAGCAACGAAAAGTTCTGGGACTTGCAAACACCAACCCAGACATGCCAAAAAATAGAACCAGACACACAAACAGGGAAAGACAGACACTTTAGACATTCAAATCAACAAAGACAAATACTTGGACTTGCAAACACCAACCCAAACATGCAAACAAATAGAATCAGACACAAAAACAGAGAAAGACAGACACTTTAGACATTCAAACCAACAAAGACAAATACTTGGATTTGCAAACACCAACCCAGACATGCAAACAAATAGAATCAGACACACAAACAGAGAAAGACAGACACTTTAGAAATTCGAACCAACAAAAAAAATACTTGGAATTGCAAATATCGACCCAGACATTAAAACAAATATAATCATAAACACAAAAAAAGAAATACAGACACATAAGAAATTCAAAAAAACAAATACAAATTCTTTGAAATTAAAAAACCCGTCTAAGAATTCAAACACATTGAATCATACAAAAAAAAAGATAAAGACAGAAACTTTAGACATTATATCCACAAAAGACAAGTACTTGTACTTGCAAGCACCAACCCAGACATTCAAACAAATAGAATTAGAGACACAAAAAGAGAAAGACAGACACTTTAGACATTCAAACCAACAATTACAAATACTTGGACTTGCAAATACCAACCCAGACATGCAAACAAATAGAATCAGACACACAAACAGAGAAAGACATACACTTTAGAAATTAAAACTACCAAAGACAAATTCTTGGACTTGCAAACACCAACCCAGACCTGCAAACAATTAGAATCAGACACGCAAACTGAGAAAGACAGACACTTAAGACATTCAAACCAACAAAGACAAATACTTGTACTTGCAAATACCAACCCAGACATGCAAACAAATAGAATCAGACACAAAAACAGAGAATGATATACACTTTAGAAATTCAAACCAACGAAGACAAATTCTTGGACTTGCAAACACCAACCCAGACATGCAAACAAGTAGAATCAGACACACAAACAGAGAAAGACAGACACTTTATACATTCAAACCAACAAAGACAAATACTTGAACTTGCAAACACCAATCCAGACATGCAAACAAATAGAATCAGACAGACAAACAGAGAAAGACATACACTTTAGACATTTAAACCAACAAAGACAAATTCTTGGACTTGCAAACACCAACCCCGACATGCAAACAAATAGAATCAGACACACAAAAAGAGAAAGACAGACACTTTATACATTCAAACCAACAAAGACAAATTCTTGAACTTGCAAACACCAACCCAGACATGCAAACAAATAGAATCAAACACACAAACGGAGAAAGACATACACTTTAGACATTAAAACCAACAAAGACAAATTCTTGAACTTGCAAACACCAACCCAGACATGCAAACAAATAGATTCGGACATACAAACAGAGAATGACAGGCACTTTAGACATTCAAACCAACAATGACAAATTCTTGGACTTGCAAACACCAACCCAGACATGCAAACAAATAGATTCAGACATGATAACAGAGAAAGACAGGCACTTTAGACATATAAATCAACAAATACAAATTCTTGAACTTGGGAACACCAACCCAGACGTGCAAACAAATAGATTCAGCCATACAAACAGAGAATGACATGCACTTTAGACATTCAACCCAACAAAGACAAAGACTTGGACTTGTAAATACCAACCAAGACATACAAACAAATAGATTCAGACATGTAAACAGAGAAAGACGGACACTTTAGACATACAAACCAACAAAGGCAAACATTTGGACTTGCTAACACCAACCCAGACATACAAACAAATTGATTCAAAAAAGTATTTAAAGAAAATCTGGGGGCCCAGGGGTCTGTGGGGTCCCGGGGGCCTTTGGGGATCGGGGGGGTGCTTTTGGGGCCCGGGGGCTTTTGGGGGATCAGGGGCATTGTGGGACCCAGGGGGCCTTTTGGGGTTGGAGGATGGGGTCCTTTGGGCTGGAGGGATGGGGCCCTTTGGGGCTGGGGTAGGGGACCGCACAGCACTGTTCAAATGGAGCTTGTTTTTTATAACGACCACAGAGTTTCACCCCAAATCATCTTGTAAAATCCTCTTCTAAAATATCTCAAACGGTTTTGCCTAAATCATCTTTTAAAATGTCTCAAACGGCTACACCTAAATCATTTTATAAAATGTCTCATTCGGTGTCGCCCAAATAATCTCTAAACGTAATTTCTGGGTGTTCCTTTTGTTTTGGCATCCCTGCACTGTCACATTTGAAATTCCCAGGAAAAAATTCCCACGTTAATCTCTTCATCTCATATGTGTTCCTAGCTACACTATTAAGGTTTTAATAGAATATTAATATTTATCTCTCTGACCTAAAGATCAGAGAAGCCATATTTAAAAATAGAATATCAATTTATCTCTGTCACTAAAGACCAAAGAAGCCATATTTAAAAATGGAATTTCTATCTCCTTAGAGTCCTGCATAATTCCTAGGAAACAAGTGATGTCATTCCTCATTCCGTTAGACTCGATCAATAATTCCCCGCCGATTATGCAAACCAATTTCTCAGAAATTCTCTCCCCTTCTTCTATGTAAATCAGGTTCTCAGAAATCTGTCTCCCTTTGTGGATGAATAACATTGTCTATGTGGATAGGTACCGTTAGACTCAATTATAGATGGCAGCACATGTGTTCGTTTCATACCTCCTGATAGGTCCCTACTAGAGCATTCTCTCAATTTTCTTGGACTTTGCTTTGACATGATAACCTTTGGGGGTAAAACAAACAAATTTTGAAAATTCTTTAATAAGGTTCTTCTGATGTGTCAAATTTTAGAGTGTAATTTTAATGGACATCGCTTGCCACTTTGGTACTTGCCACTTGCCACTTTGCTCCTTTATATAAAATGAAGCAAAATTTCTCAGCTTCGTAACTTTTAACGAAAAGATTTCAATTTAATAAATTTTAAATTTTTAGATTCAGTATAAAATGCAAATGCTTTTGATATATATAGTGTTGTTAAACTGGCACGTCAATCAGGGGAAGGTTAGGGGGGCTAGATCTTCAAAAAAGCTTTCTGTTGGTGTTTCATTTAGAAATGCTTGTTTTTGGTATTTTCATTGACAAAAATGAAAACTAAAAGAATTTTCCTCCTAGACTTTGAAAAATATATTTTGTCGACCCCCTCCCCACATATTTTTGAATTGACGTCATTATTATCAAAACTTTATACTGGAGTTTCAGTAATTAGCAGAAGTTGCTTTTTACTAACAGATCGTTACCACGAACTGCTTGATTCATTTCTTCATCTAGTTGAATAAACAGATACCCTAACTTGTGTCGGCTAATGAACAGAATGGAAGTACATATTTGTTGTTTCTAATATGCTATTAAAAGGAATTTTAGTGCTCGCTGATCATAGGTGACGTATTAGCGCTACATAAGTAAAGAGTGATATGGGAGACAATGTTTTTTTGTATCTAATCCTTGTTTTTCAAACCAGGGCACTTCGTATAGAAGGAGTTGTTGTAGAAACTTCGAAAGTGGCTCATTCGATTGGAAATTGAAAGTTCTAGTGCCCTTTAAATGGTCGAAAGTGATTGGAGGACAACCAGCCTTCCTCTCACACGCCCATCATTTCCCCAAAGACATCTAACCAAAATGTTTAGGTAGCCATTTTGTTAAGCGTTGAAAGATCCAGTAATTATGTTTTTGATGATGATAACCCCTCCACAGCCCTCAGGGGAAGAGTTGCAATTTAGGCCCCGGGGCCATATAAGGTTCTTATGGAACGGGTGGTCGTATAAACTTCGAAGGGGCTTATTGGATTGGAAATCAGAAGTTCTAGTGCTCTTTTTAAGAGTCAAAGTGATCGGTGGGAAACTAGCCCACTCCCCTCAAGTCCTATTTGCCCAAAAATTATCTCAACAGAAAAAGTATCCAGCAAAAGTATCCAACAGAATTCCCCCTTACCCAGGGGTAAGGGGGGAATGGAGGGCAACCAGCCCCCCTCCCAAGCCCATCATTCTCCAAACAATATCTGATCAAAATTTTAAGAGAGCTATATTCTTCAGGACTGTTGAAAGATATATTAATTATATCTTTGGGGATGTCAACCTTCCCACACTCCTCAGGCTAAGGGCTGTAAGTGAAAGTATTACTTATATGATTGGGATCGCCCCCTAGTCCATTCCTCGCTCTTTACGCTAAATTTTTCTTAGTACTTTTATAAGAGCTATGTATTCTAATTAACGGCCTTTTTGATTAAGGGGTCATTCTTAAAGAATTCGAATTTTAAAATTGAACTTTAGCGTAAAGAGCGAGGTACTGACTAGGGGGGGGGCGAACCCCCAAATATGCGTAATAAAAATATACGAATATATAAGTCCGTTACGTAAGTTAATTCGTAAGTTATGTACATTTATTACTAATAAAAATGTTCGTATATAAAATTGAACAACTTTCGAAAAAGCAATTTAGCCAAAAAAAAGGTAAAATTAATATGCAAATTTCGTTTTAATTATTCATGTATGGTGAGCCAAAATCAAAAACTGCATTAATTTAAAAACGTTCAGAAATTGAATTTAAAAAATCAATTTTTTTTTAACGGAAAGTAAGGAGCGACATTCAAACTTAAAAAGAACTGAGATTATTCCGTATATGACAGGGGCTGTCCCCTCCTCAACGCCTCGCTCTTTACGCTAAAGTTTTTTTATTGTCATAAAAAATAGAGTTGTGAGAAAGAGTCAAACTTTAGCGTAAAGAGCGAGGCGTTGATGAGGGGACAGCCCCTTTCATATACGGATTTTCTCAGGCGCTTAACTTCATTTAGAAATACCTGTTTTTGGTATTTTCATTGATAAAAAAGAAAACTAAAAGAATTTTCCTCCTAGACTTAAAAAAATTTATTTTTTCGACCCCCCCCCCACATATTTTTGAATTGACGTCATTATTATCAAAACTTTATACTGGAGTTTCAGTAATTAGCAGAAGTAGCTTTTTACTTACATATCGTTACCACGAACTGCTTGATTCATTTCTTCATCTAGTTGAATAAACAGATATCCTAACTTGTGTCGGCTGATGAACAGAATGGAAGTATATATTTGTTGTTTCTAATATGCTAGTAAAAGGAATTTTAGTGCTCGCTGATCATTGGTAACGTATTAGCGCTACATAAGTAAAGAGTGATGTGAGAGACAATGTATTTTGTATCTAATCTTTTTTTTCAAACCAGGGCACTTCGTATAGAAGGAGTTGTTGTAGAAACTTCGAAAGTGGCTCACTCGATTGGAAATTGAAAGTTCTAGTGCCCTTTAAATGGTCGAAAGTGATTGGAGGACAACCAGCCTTCCCCTCACACGCCCATCATTTCCCCAAAGACATCTAACCAAAATGTTTAGGTAGCCATTTCGTTAAGCGTTGAAAGATCCAGTAATTATGTTTTTGATGATGATAACCCCTCTACAGCCCTCAGGGCAAGGGCTACAATTTATGCCCCGGGGCCATATAAGGTTCTTATGGAACGGGTGGTCGTATAAACTTCGAAGGGGCTCATTGGAGTGGAAATCAGAAGTTCTAGTGCCCTTTTTAAGAGTCAAAGTGATCAGAGGGCAACTAGCCCACTCCTCTCAAGTCCTATTTGCCCCAAAAATATCTCAACAGAAAAAGTATCCAGCAAAAGTATCCAACAGAATTCCCCCTTACCCAGGGGTAAGGGGGAAATGGAGGGCAACCAGCCCCCCTCCCAAGCCCATCATTCCCCAAACAATATCCGATCAAAATTTTAAGAGACCTATATTCTTCAGGACTGTTGAAAGATACACAAATTATGTCTTTGGGGATGTCAACCTTCCCACACTCCTCAGGCCAAGGGCTGTAAGTGTACCTCGAGGCCATTGAACGAGGTAAATGAATAGCGGCATATCAGATACTTTGAAGTACCTGGCGCCGTGAATATTGGATTAAAAAAAAAAAAAAAGTTAGGCAATTGGTTCATTGTTTACATATGGTATATACTATTAAAAAAGGTAGTCATGTTTGAACTAACTTTACAAAAAGACAAAGGGCATTCAGACGAGCCCTTCAGAGAAGGTTGAGGGGAGTGTCGAAATAAAGCAAAACACGTTATGTATATACGGATTGTCAAGATGTCGGCACTAAGGAATAAATGGGTCAGTTGATCTGAAACTTTCGAGAAATGATAAGGGAGATGATAAAAAAGGCAATATTTACATTCTACCACTGCTACAACTATCACCATTACTACTGCTACCACTACTATTACTAATGCCTCACTACTCCATTTACAATATTAAGGAGAAATTTGAATTAAATCAAAATACACTATTTGCATGCACATTGTCAAAAGAGCGTATCTGAAGAATTGACTTTGGTATTAAGTTGGAACTTTCGGAGAATATGTAAAGAGGAAGATCATCTGACCAAAGGCAATATGTGCACGCTACTACTAGTAACACTATCACTGCTACACTTACTACTACTACTACTGCTGTAACTGCTACTTTTGTTGCAATTACTTGTGAGGCTAAGAGCATTAAAATGAAAATTTTGAGAAGTTTATGAATATAGATTATCAGAAACATATATCAGCAATGTCATATCAATGGCTAATTGCATTAAGTTGAAACTTCAAGGACTTGATTAGAGGGATCTTCAACTGACCAAAAGGCAATACGTAAATACTATTGCTGCTACTAGTGCTACCGCTAATGCTATTTATACTACTGCTAGTAATACTACTGCTAATAATACTGCTGTGACTATTATCATACAGTTTGTGGTAACGAACTGTAAGTAAGGAGCGACCCGGCTCAATAGTAACTGAAACTGTAAAAAAAAAAATTATACCAATAGATGCATCAAAAGAATAATATTTTTATGCTGATTTCAAATATATAAGTTTCATCAAGTTTAGTTTTACGCATCAAAAGATACGAACCTGGGAAAATTTGCCTTATTTTCCGTATATGAAAGGGGCTGTCCCCTCAGTAGTAAGTATCTATTG